>NW_007739206.1:0-974 GCF_000696425.1 Galeopterus variegatus | reverse complement strand
CACAAGCACGGCTGAAGCTCACCCCTGCGCTGCAGCAGCCGAGTCAGACTCGGGCCCCCGTGTCCCTGCGGGCTCACTACACTGACGCCGTCATTGAGCAGGAACTGCCCGAAGATCGTCACGTGCAGCTGCTCGTCCACGCGCGCCTCCTTGAACACGGCCAGCATGGCCACCGGGTCTACCGCCGACATCAGGCTGCCGAACACCAGGCTCTGCAGCAGGGTCATGTCGCGCAGCCCGAACGCTGCGACCTGGCAGACGGCGTAGAGCGAGAGGCCGATGCCCACGGCGCTGATCAGGGCCCCCAGCCCTGCCCACCACAGGATGCAGCCGATGTTCTCGAAGAAGGGCCGGGTGGGCATGAAGTAGCCTCCCTCCAGCACGAGGGGCGGGAGCAGGTACAGGAAGTAGATGCTCCTGTCCATGACCGGAGGCGACGTGTGGTCGGTGCCGAAGATGACGGCGCCCACCAGCGCGCCCACGAGGATGAGCAGGCAGCTCTCGGGCACCAGGCGCAGCAGCCTGCGGTGCAGACGGAAGCCTGGGGAGGAATGAGGGCGCCCGTGAGAGGTCTGCCCGGGGGACGCTGCTGCTGCCCGCGGGCTGCGAGCGCCCCGTCGGCAGCAGCGACTGCACGTGCTGCGGGGCTGGGGGGCATCGGGCATCCACGTGCAGCCCGGTGTGGGGTAAGGAATCGGCCCCAGCCAGCTGTCCCTTCCCCTCCTCCTTCCTGCCTTCCCCTTCCTCCTTCCTGCCTTCCCCATCTCACAGGGCTCCGGGAGGGCACACGAGGTCAAACGGCAAAGAGGGGAAACTGAGGCACTCACGCAAACCCGGCTAGAAAGCTCAGGCAGGGTCCTCAGTCCACTAAACCTCGGCCAGGTCCAAGCTCACCTTACCGTTCCCCTCTTCGCCAACAACACACACAGAAATTAAAAGCCCCTTCTTTGTCTCCCTTATTTAGCCAATGACAT
>NW_007739205.1:37553-38023 GCF_000696425.1 Galeopterus variegatus | reverse complement strand
TTTCTTCTCTTTCAATCCTGTCTGCACCTTAATACTCTTAACGATGAACCATTTCTAGGAACAGAATAGATTTGAGAGGTGATTTTCCAATCGACTGGCATGTTTTGGGCCCTTTCAATCAGGCTTCCCAAACTTTTTTTCTCGGGGATCAAGTATTAGTGAGTGGCCAGACACCATTCTTCTAAACAGGAAATTTTCTATCCCTGACACCAACCTTCTTCCCCTCTCCCTGCCCTTTTTGTTTACCCTTTGACCTGATCATAATATAAACATTTAATCTCATTTATTACCTAAAAATTATCTGTATTTACTCTATTAGTGGCAGTTCCTCAAAAACAAAACAAAAACTACAGGACTGGGTCAAACAAATAGTTTGTTTGATTTTTTCCACTGAGGTAATCCCTTTTGGTATTTAATTTAGATAATTGACTAGTTGCTCCCCAAACATACTACAGATTTTCCCAGCCCTC
>NW_007739205.1:36466-36836 GCF_000696425.1 Galeopterus variegatus | reverse complement strand
CCCTTCATTAAGGTCTCTGCTCAGATGTCACCTCTTGGGAGATACCTTCCACCACCACCTTGTCTAAGGTGGACCCATCACTCTCACCCCACCATATTTACCTTCATCACACTTACTGCATCTGACATGACATCTGTTACCTGTCTGCTCGCTGTGCTACTTGGTTTTGTCTGCCTCTGTTCCAGATGTGCCCTGTGATTACAGGAACTACATTTTGATCACTGCTGTGTCACTGAAGGGCTTTGCACATAGTAGGTGCTCAGGAAACAACTGTTGAGTGAAGGACAGAATAAAGGAATCTAAGCCCCTCATTCTCAGGCAGGACTCGGGGCCCAGAGTGAGAAGAACTTGTTCAAGGTCACACTTGGTG
>NW_007739205.1:33840-35266 GCF_000696425.1 Galeopterus variegatus | reverse complement strand
TGAATAGATGTTTCAAGACAAGGTGAAATATTATTAGAGTCTTGCAGAGACAGGAGAAAGCGACAGCCAACCATTTATGTAACATCAACTCATACATTCAGCAAATATTTATGGAGCGCCTGCTAGTCTTTTGGTTGCTAGTCTAAAAGTGCACAGGTGCACAGGCACGGTGACCTGTGAAGCCTTTCACAAGCCCAAAGGGCCTGAACCTGTATGACTCTGTCCTCAGAGAACCTCTTTCTAGAATAGCTTCTTCATCAGCTGAAGCCCTGGACATCAGGGACGGAAAGCATCCCACAAGAAAGTGACACGACCTTCCTCCTCTCTGCTCTGCATCAGCAACTCAGAAAACACTGACACCCCCATCACTGAGTCATGGATGCTGAGCTGCCTGGGCCTTCCATGGCTCACTTTGTCCATTACCCTGCCCCTAAGAACAAACAGTAATTCCTTGTCTCAGGCATGTGTGGGTCACTCTTAGAGATTCCCCAGCACAGATAATTCCACAGCTTCCTTTGATCAACATTCAGTGACCAGCAGCCCTTTCCATTGTAAAGTTCCTGCTGAAGTCTGCTCTCATACCTTCCACATCTTTTTAAGTTCTTCTTTAAAGTTAGTTTTAGTTAGTCATCATAGACAATCCTCTAGACACCTGACCTCTTTCTCACCATTTACTAAAAATTACAGTAAAAAATTAATCAATCAGACAACAAATATGCATTGGATATCAACTATATGCAAAACTCTCTGATAGCTTTAGGGAGAGGTACAAAGAGAAGGTAGAAAGAAGAATGGTGGTTCTGGAGATAGAGCTGTATGTTGGAAATCCCAGCTCTGACACTTGTAATCATGAGGGCTGCTAGGGGTTAAGTATGTCCCCCAAATGTTCATGTATTGGCAGTTTAATTCCCACTGTGACAGTGTTAAGAGGGTGGGAAATCCTATTATGGTAATTGAAAGGTGGGGTCCTTAAGAGGTGATTAGATTGTGAGGACTGTGCCTTTGTGAATGGATTGATCTATTCATGGAGCAATGGGCATGGTTCTGATGGCTTTATAAGGAGGGCAAGTGAGAAGTTAGCTCTCTTTTGCTCAGCCAATTCTAGCCACATGATATCCTATATTGCTGCAGAACAAAGCCCTCACCAGATGCATTCCCTGGACTTCCTAGGCTCCAAAACTGTAAGAAATAAATTTAATTTCTTTATACATCACCCAGTTTCAGGTATTCTGTTATAAGCAACAGAAATGGACTAACACAAGGGCAAATCCTCTTTCTTGACTCAGGCTTATCATCTGTGAAATGGGGTGAGCAATTCTGGCTCCGCCTATCTCATTGGGTTTATTGTGAGGCTCAATAAAAATTATGAATCAGCAGGGGCTTTATAAACCCTAAAATTCTATAGAAACGTGAGTCAGATGCAATA
>NW_007739205.1:31131-32152 GCF_000696425.1 Galeopterus variegatus | reverse complement strand
TGATCCCATATGGGGTGTGGGAAGGGTCTACATAAGAGAAAGATCAAGGATCACTGGGGACCACCTCAGAGGCTGGCTACCATGGCAGAATGAGTGTGATGTTGAAGAGGATGATCATGGAGCCAGGTAGACCTGGGTTTAAATCTCATGTCCTTGACTTAGCTCCTGGGTGACTTCAAACCAGTTGTTTTAATTCTCAGGCTTTACAGAGTTTCTTCTCTGTAAAATGGAAACAAAAATAACAGTGCCAGCATCGTAGGACAGTTGTGAGAAGAGAGCAAGACGATGCACATAGACTGCTTAGTCAGGTTGAGGTTCAGAGTCCACGTTTGGCAAATGTGGCTTTGTTTACTAGTATAATGGAAGGGAGGTGGGCGGGTGCAGTTCTGGAAGCACAGACCATCCCTGTGGTAGGCTGAATAATGCTTCCCAAAGATGTCCATGTCCTAATCCCTGGAAACTGTGAATATGTTACCTTGTATGACAAAAGGGATTCTGCAGGTATAAGCCAAGGATTTTGAGATGGGGAGATTGTCCTGGATTATCCAAATGGGTGAAATGACGTAATCACAAGAGTCATCATCAGAGGCAGGCAGTAGAGATGCAGAGGGCAGAAGGTGCCGTGATGACAGAAGCGGAGATTGTAGGGATGCAGTCACAAGCCAAGAGGCCAACGTGTCTCAACAGCTTGAAACTGGAAGAAGCAAGTAACAGATTCTCCCTGGAAACTCCAGAAAGAACCATCCCTGCCAACACCTTGATTTTGGCCCCCTAAGACTCATTACTTACTTCTGGCCTTCAGAATTGTTAGCGAATAACATTGTTCTGTTTTAATCCACTCAATTTATAGTAATTTGTTACAGCAGCAGTAAAAAACTAAGACAATCCTTTGAGGGTATCTAATCGGCTCCTGGAGCCTAGGGAGAGGATGGATGGGAAGAAAAAGGATAACAGAAGGGTAGGGGGTAGGTGCACATTACTGAACTGCACCCATCACCCTCTTGCAAGACAGAGTGACAGC
>NW_007739205.1:28125-29585 GCF_000696425.1 Galeopterus variegatus | reverse complement strand
GTTGATTATCCTCACTGCAGAGCTGCTGTGAAGACGAGAACTATCACATGCAGTGTGCCTGGACCTCACAGGCTCTCAGGAAAAGAAAGACATTACTGTGGTTCTTGGCCAGGCCCACCTGCAAAGAGAAGCCCCTCAACACCATATGAATGACACCAAAGAATCTCTCTGCTCTCCTATGACTTTTGCTGCTAACCTGGTTGACACTGCTCAGGACCGATGGCAAAGAGGAAGACTCAGCACCAGACATGGCTGATCGGCTGAGTGGAGAGGAGTGATCATGGAGCCAGGAGTAGAGCCAGCCAGAATACCCGCAGGGCTTTCGTTCCAGCCACCTCCACCAGCCTCACCAGCACCCCACTTTTGCTCAAGGCAAAGGCAACGCCTCTGCCTCTAGAGGCCATACCGGCTGGTTGCAGCTGGAAGTGCTCACTGGTGTGGAATCTGTCCTTCCTGACGCAACTGGGCTCTGGGTAGGGCAAGGAGGCAGACGTGCCCTGTCCATGAACAAAACCTAGGTGGTCTCCCATCAAAGCAATAATAACAGAAACTTACTTCTATGCTCATCATGTTCCAGGGGCTATGCTGAGCAGCCTTCTTAAGGAGGTATATTACCATCATACCCATTTGTCAGATGAGTAAGCTGAGACAGAGAAATTAAGTAACTTGCTGCAGGTTACCCAGGTGGTAAGCAGAGACCCAGGATTCAAATCCAGTCATCTGATTTGGAAGCCCTGCTGTTCCCCACCAGGCCATGCAGGGATATGGCCTCAGGGACCCACTGTTCAGGGAAATCACCCTCATTAATGACCATAAATCCTGCATTGCTAAATGGCTGCAGATGCTCACATGGATCCAACCAGACTGCACTTGCCCCTGCAAGACCTTGGCCCCCTCCTTCCTCCTTCAGTTGCTTCTCCACTGTTCCCCCCAAGACCTTTGAGGAGCTGGTCCCTGAATCACTGGTGGAAAGAAACCTGCTTCAGTCAAGTCCTTCCCTGCATCTCCAGGACAGCTCTGGGGAGAAAGCTTCTCAGCTGAGGGCACTAAAAAGTTTCAAACCCTCCACAATCCCCTCCCAGGCAGGGAATTAAAACAAAAAGACAGACAAAGGGAAGAGGAGCCATCTGCAAACTGAGCCTTCCCCCCAGCACCAAGCCAGCAATGCATGTCCTGAGGACGGAGCCCAACAAGTTGCAACTTACCAAGAGTTCTTCCCTCCGGCTGCATCCACTAATTACAAGGGAAGAGTTGAAAGGAAGGTTTCAAGCTTTTTGTGACAGTGTGGTTTTCTCATTTACTCTCCTTTCTCTTCCTCCATTCTCCTGTCCTCACTACCTCTCCTTATCTTCCTCCCCCTCTGGTCCTGGCAACACACCCCACAGATAGCTACGCACTAAGCACAGAACCGACATGCTGCAAGGACCTTTCAGAAGTCGTGGAATCTCTGCCTCCTGACA
>NW_007739205.1:24494-26892 GCF_000696425.1 Galeopterus variegatus | reverse complement strand
CACTCATCTGATGATGGACATTTGGGCTGGTTCCAACTCTTAGCTATTGTAGAGAGTGCTGTGATGAACATTGGGGAACAGGTATACCTTCAACGGGATGATTTCCATGCCTCTGGGTATATTCTCACCAGTGGGATAGCTGGGTCATATGGTAGATCTATCTGCAATTGTTTGAGGAACCTCCATACCATTTCCATAGAGGCTGCACCATTGCAGTCACACCAGCAATGTATGAAAGTTCCTTTTTCTCTGCAACCTCGCCAGCATTTATCATTCAGAGTCTTTTGAATATTAGCCATCCTAACGGATCTCAGTGTGGTTTTGATTTGCATTTCCCGAATGCTGAGTGATGTTGAGCATTGTTTCAAATGTCTGTTGGCCATTCATATATCTTCCTTTGAGAAATGCGTATTTAGCTCTTTTGCCCATTTTTTAATTGGGTTGCTTGTTTTTTTCTTGTAAAGTTGTTTGAGTTCCTTGTATGTTCTTGATATTAATCCTTTGTCAGATGTATATTTTGCAAATATTACTACCAATATTTTGATGTACAATGAACTCTTGACATTCCTAAGGATTATATCTCAAAATCTTCATGAATCGCCAAATTAAAAATAAATAAATAAATAAATAATAAAAATATCAGGGATAACCCCAAGAGCCTTTACAAAGAGATTCTCAACTCTAAGTCTAATCTACATCAGCATAGGCTTAAGGAAGGGATGTCCTAGTTTGAGGCTGAGGGATGGATGAGGTGTCACCCACTTTACAGATGAGGAAACCGAGGCCAAAGGGATATATGAGTTTGTCAGCGGGCTTTAGCTAAATGGAAGGTAAAGCTGGGGCAAAGAGATGGTCAGTGCCTTGGCAGGGACCGCAGAGAACTGGCTGGTGTCTGTACTGGCCAGTAAATTGGAGGCTTGGGGGAGTCAGCAGAAATCCTGCCCTCCCACTTGCACTAGAGGTTGAGTCCTCCAGCTTAACCAAACCCAAGTTTTCCAGGATCTGGAGCCAAGGATATTGTCTGGGTCTGAGAAATGAGGCACTGTTGAGGCTGAACGGCCTCTCCTTAGCCCAGGTGGCCCTGGGCAGAGTAAAGTGTGTGCTCCCAGGATTAGTGCTGGGACCCATGTATTCCCAGAGAAGGTCTCCAGGAAGAAGAGGAGCAGATACTTGCCCTGTATGCCGCAGGAACATGACGTTCCAGAGTACACGTCCTACCAAGCAAACGAGAGAGCTTGCCAGAGCTGGAATCCTGTAACCAGACAGCTTCCTCACCTCTGTCCCACACTCAACACTACTTACTCCTGGTCAAGTAAGGCTTCTGACAATTAGCATCAAGCAGTGGCAAATCTGCCTTGAACACAAAGATCCAGACACCCTAGACTGGCGATTGAGCTTACACCAGCATTCCAGGGCAACCGAAGAGCTCTGGTCAACCTTTTGGAGTTTGATGCGACCTGTCACTCTGCCCTCCCTTTCTCCCTCCTCCAGGATTTAGCCTGGGGCTAAAAGCCCTCATGTGCCGCTCCCTTTGCACAGCCCAGAGCCAGCTGTGTGGAGTCTTCCATTCCTAGACCTGCAGAGGGCTGACTCAATTCCTGCCAGGTTTCCCTGAGTCCAGCCCAGAGCCTTTTCTCGCCGCACCCACAAAGCCCTTGCTGAATGCCTGTCTCTCTTGCACTGGAACCTCTGATATTTGATTTATTTTCCCCCAACCACACCTAAGCTCCTACAGCTTCTGTCTTCATATTTTATCTCCTCGGTGCCTTGCCAAAGAGGAGTGTGAGGAGAGCAGCCTTAAACAATGATAGAAAGAAAGTGGGAAAAGTCTGCATACTGCTCTAAAAACCCCAACTAGCTCATTCTTCCAAATGACCTAATGGGGTGATTTAATAAGAAGATCAATTGGTCAAGTTTCAGGAAGGCCTTTGGAATTCTCCAAGAATCTCCAAGAACTTAAGAAATGTTTGAAAACAGAAAATAATAATTATGGAATTATTTACAAAAACAAAAAATAAAAACACACCCTATTTGCTTTGGTGTCCCGCTTCCTATATGCAAACGTGTCACATACCACCTCCACATAAACCTGAAGATGACAGAAACTGTGCCCACCTCAGTGGAGTCGCCAGAGTTAACAAATAAAAAAGCAGAACATTTAGTTAAATTTGAATTTTAGATAAGCGACAAATAAATTTTAATAGAAATATTTCTCAAATATTGATTAATACATACATATACTAAAATTTGTTGTTTATCTGAAATTCAAATTGAGCTGGACATCCTAGATTACATCTGGCTTCCCTAACCCTAAGGCATCTACGGATAGGTCCCCCGCAGAGGTACTCTCACCTACACCTCTATAAACCCTCTACCTAAAAACATGAACTTTGGTCCA
>NW_007739205.1:15625-24088 GCF_000696425.1 Galeopterus variegatus | reverse complement strand
CGCTTCCTATATGCAAACGTGTCACATACCACCTCCACATAAACCTGAAGATGACAGAAACTTCTGGCTTACATCTGGCTTCCCTAACCCTAAGGCATCTACGGATAAGTCCCCCACAGAGGTACTCTCACCTACACCTCTATAAACCCTCTACCTAAAAACATGAACTTTGGTCCATCGTGAATTCTCTCTATTCGCCTACAGTCATCTGAAAATTATCCAGGGCTGAGGATCCAGGGAGTAGCGAGGTTTTCCAGGTCCTTCACCATCTGACTTACTCTTGATCTCACTCAGGGACATGGTCAGTGACTAAGAGGACAGAGGTAAGGGTGCTCAAACTCCTTGAAAGTCAAAGACCTGTGGGGACCGTAACCTGGAAGGTTATCATCTCATCCATTCTAAATTCTCCCTCCACAGCAGTCCTGGAGGGAAAGTTTGGGTTAAGAAAAGGCTGCAAGTATTGGCTCGTATAAAAAGCTTAATTCCGGGCCGACCCTGTGGCTCGCTCGGGAGAGTGTGGCACTGGGAGTGCAGCGGCGCTGGTAGCACCGAGGCCACGGGTTCGGATCCTATATAGGGATGGCCGGTGCGCTCACTGGCTGAGTGTGGTGCGGGCGACACCACGCCAAGGGTTGTGATCCCCTTACCAGTCACAAAAAAAAAAACAAAAAAAACCTTAATTCCCTGGTGCTAGAGAAAATCAAAGAAGGGGCATAGATTGCTCTTTGTGGTTCCTAAGGTGACATCACAGAGATGTCCAGGACAGTGGCAATGTTGTCTCAGCAGATCTATTGCTAAAGGACTAGAGGAGTGTTTTTTGTACCCATCATGAATGGCCCCCAACCCTGTACTCCACAGAGACTGACCACGGCCATGTAGACAGGGTCTCAGGACACCTCTAAGTCATTTTCCTACACACAGCCTGGAAAGCTAGTGTGCTCTCTCTTAATTGGAGAGAAGAGAAATAATCTCCCAAGTCCCTGATATGGCTCTTTGAAACATCTCCCTTGGGGCTTTTCCCTTGCTGGGCATGTGTGAACAAGACTCCCTCATGCTTCTGATTCACTCTGAAATGAGCTCTGCCCAGAGCTCAGGTCTCTGGCTAGCAGCTTGGCAGTAAGCCTGGGATCGTAGGGCAAGGAGGCATCTTTCCCAGGTGTCCAAAGCTGACTTGCCTCAGAGGCCCATACCAGCCTTCCTCTGGGCTTCTATTTCCAGGTTGGTGGAATGGGTTCATTTAACCAGCCAGGTATTGTGGGGAGGACCAAAGGGATGATGTCTGTGAATGTATAATTAATTCTCAAGAGGATAAGGGAGAGATCCAAACCATCAGGCTTCGTGCAAGGGTAAGACACGGTTTAAAGCTTTCAAAACAGATTTATGTCTCCAGGACCTCTCTCTTGAGCAACTCAGAGTCTTTAGGATGCAGACAAAAAAGATCTTTGGTGTCTTAGTGCTCAAGAGAAAAAAGAAAAAGAGAAAAAAGATTGAGCTACAAGGCTCCCAGAGGAAATGAAAAGAACAGCAGGAAGAAGAGGTGAACTGCAGCAAGGGGCGATGATTGACACCACAGGAGACGACTGGCAAGAGAACGAAACCTTCACGTGCAGCATCTGGCAAAGACAACACTCCGTGACAACACACAATCCCAACGCTCTTCAAGGTGAGAGAAAAAGAGGACTTCCGTGACAGCCGAGCACCACTCAACATCAGAACATCCATGTGCATGTTCTAATGAAGGCTCTCTGGGTTGCAAGGAACAGAAACCCTCTCTAACTTGTGCAAAGAAGGGGTGTTAAGGGTGCCAGGAACGTCCTGGAATCATGGGCCATTCTCACTTGCCTCCTGCTGATTGGACCCATCCACCTCACCTGATACTCAGTATTTCTTCATCTTGTCCTTGTCGCAGTATCCCAGCCTCCTAAGACTTCTCAGCTCCCCTGACCACCACCAACTGGCCATTCCTTCTGTGTTTTTCATTCACATTAATGAAAGAGAGAATCTAACTAGCCCAGCCTCGCCAAGCGTGGCTCCTGGTGGGATCGGCTGTCCTACCCTGAGATGGTCATGTGATGGGACAGGGAGGGTTCAGAACACTGAGACTTCCCACCCCGAACAGAGGCAGGAGGGCAGCAATCGTTACAACAGGGGAAGCTGTGGCTGTCTTTAAAAGAGAGAACACGCTGCACTATCCACAATGAATATGAACAACTGCAACTTCAGGTCAACAGGAAGAAAATGGATTTTTTTTTTTTTTCTGATTAAATAGAAAAGTGGGAAAAGCTTGGCTTATCTGAGGACCCTGGAGATGAGACAGGGGGTGGCAGAGAAAAATGAAATCCAAAGCCTTAGAAAGTTGTTCACTTTAAAGGAGTGGTGGTGTTGCTGTTTTCTGTTCCTACACCAGAAATGCCTACCAAAAAAAAAAAAAAATCCCTGCTGTTGCTCCAGCAACAGACAGAATCAGAGCCATGCAAGGTCTTTGCTAGGTCAAGAGCTTTTTCTATTTCCCCAACCTCCAACATTCCAATTGTCAAGGGGCAGAGGCCTGCCGAGACACACGTTCAGAAATCCAGCCCTCACTTGAACTAGAAGGGAAGTTAAGGACAGGCAGCGGGGAGAGGGGAGGCACGGTGGTCTCTGCCCAGTCACACCTGAAGACAGTGAAAGAGGCACAGACCAAAATCAAACCCTGAAGCAGATCCACAAGGAAAGAGGAAGGAGAATGGGCAAAAATGCTCAAAGCTAAAACAGACACACACAGAAACAGAGCAGACCGAGAAGAGAGGGCTGCCTTGCTGATTCTCGTGAACGACATCTGGATTTCTCACTGAGACCTGATTTGGGTCTTTTCCTCAGTTTCCAGCTGGACTGAATGGTGAAATGCCTGGCATGAGAGGTGCTGTGAGTCAGCACAGATTCAAGCTTAGTCCCTCTGCCCTTCTGCTCTGCTCTTTGCCAGACCACACAGCCTTCCTGCCCCTCCTGCCAAGCACAGCTTAGCTCACCGCCCAGGTAACACACTTCAAAGGCGCCAGGGTGAGATGCGGTGGGCTGGGCCAGCCTCAGGACGGGAGCAGATTCCAAAAGGCTCTGGCCCAAATACTCCTCATCACTTTTCTTGAATGTCTTCCTCTTCCACCCCCCTTTTACTTCCCTGACACTTGGAATAACCCCTGGAAGCTAGAACTGGAAAACCCAATTTTTCACTGGGGCTGTCAGCCTCTTCTCCACTGCGGGTCTGTGAGGCTTGTTATTGTGGCATTGACCGGATGTCAACCAACATTGAAGCACAGCCCTGCAGTAACAGAGTCTGTATGTTCTTCCCCGGAGGTGGTCATACTTTCTAGGACAGAAAGACAAGAGGGTGCTTAAATGGCCAGAAAACACAGGGTATCTATCAAGGTGTGTGTGTTCTAAAGATGTCCTTGGGTGTGGGTCTATGGCTCCAAAGCTGGTCACCGGCATCTCTCTTAAGATATTACCTTTATGCTGCTTTGTACTGATTATATGTGTCCAATCAATCATAGAAAACCACGAAGATCTCCACAATCAGGAAATGCACCATCTGTGTGTCCCTGGTAACATAAAATAAAGCACAGCGCCTGGTGCTAAAGTGTCCTCCTTACATGTCTGCTGACTTGAGTTCATCTGCTGGAGGCCTCCTCTGACTTTTTGGAAACGCTACAGAACTTGAGAATCATGAAAACAACTTAACGTTTCTTCCTCTGTTAAGTCCCTCCTCTCTTGACAATTGGGTTCATGTTTAAGATTTCACAGCAGGCCAAGGACAGAGTCTGAGAACCAAGTACGATCCATGTGTAATCTTGGACATGCTATTTAGCCTCCATAGCAACATCGTGCAATAGAACTTTGCACATTTATAGAAATGTTCTCTATTTGCACTCTCTAATATAGTAGCCAGTAGCAACATGTGGCTATTGAGCACTGGAAATGTAGCTAGTTTGATTGAGGAACTAAGGTTTTAACTTTAATTTTAATCAATTTAAATTTAAATAATCACATGTGCCTAGTAGCTACCATATTAGACAGTACAGACCTAGAAAATGTCCTCATTTTTCCAAAGGAAATTGGGATAAGAACAGATCTTACCTCTTGGATTGCTAAGAGGATTAAATGGGACAATTCCTGTCAAATGCTTAGTGCACTGCTTGACATATATTAGGCAACACTGTATAAATGTTATTTAGTATGTTGTTTCCATTACTATTATTAGTGTTCATATTAGTATCACCATTATCATCCAGCTAGAAGTCAAAAAAGAATTTACAGATCTTCCAGGTCAGCCCTATTGTTTTACTGATGGGGAACTTGAAGACAGAAGTGGAATTGACCTGTCAATTATTGTGATAGGAAGAAATCTAAGATGACATTCAATGATCCGTGCTCTTGTATATTTCCCTCTCCTTGAGCATGGTGGGACCTGTAACTTGCTTTTAACCACTAGAATATAGCAAAGGTGATAAGAAACCACTCCTGAGATTATGTTACCTTACATGCCTAAGGCGAAGAGATTTTTTGCAGATGTAACTAAGGTCTCTAAGCAGTTGACTTTGAGTTACTCAAAAGGTAGATTATCCTGGGTGAAGAAATAAGCTTTTTAAAATAGGGCCTAGGTGTTTACTGAAGTGAGAAACTAAAACCAGAAGAAACTGATTTCAGCTTTGTGCTAAGCAAAAGATCCAGCTAAGCCATGCTTGACTCCTAGCCTACAAAAAATGAGATAATAGATGGGTGTTGTTTTGAGCCTCTACATTTGTGGTGATCTATTACACAGCATAGAAAACTAATTCAAGCATATACTTGAAAATGGCAATACTGCATTTTTTAAGTGTAAGTAATGTATGTGTGTATTTCAAACTCTGTCTCATCCCTAATTCATTCTGACTTTAACCTTGTTTGTTGAAGACTTAGCCACACAGGTTTTCCAACTGTGTGGCCTTAACAATAATGGTGTCAGCAGCACCTCTAACAATTGACCTGCTATCCTGGGCAAAAGCTTCTCTATAAGGTTTAAAGGTCATTCACTCCAGCAAACCTTCCCTGACCAACAAGGTAATGATCCCCTGTTCGAGTCCCCTTAATACCCTATGGATGCCTTGGCTGGCCCCACATTTGTGCTTATTTGTTTGATATGTATCTTCCCTGATAGACTGTAATTTCTGAGTGGGCAGGGACCACATCTGTCTTTCGTGTTGCCGCTCATGACTCAAGGCCTGGCACATAGCAAATTCTCAATAAATACTTGCTAACTGGCTAAGGGGAGGCTTCCAAGAGGAAGTCATGCTTGGGGTAGCTCTTTACTTATGAACAAATGTTGACCCACAAAATAAGGGGCAAGACCACTTCCAGCAAAGGGAATTATTTGGGAAACATGGTGGCAAAGAACAGTCCTTGCTAACTCTCATGTTTTCTACCACTTAAATGTCAGAGCTCGGGGTCCAGTGTGGTGCTGGTATGTAGGCAGGTACCCAGAAAGTTTTGGGTAACTGACCAAAAAAGGTAGATGGAAATATGGGAGAATATTATCAAAAGGCACCCCAGTAAAACTCAATCACAAAAAGACAAGTCACTGAATTTAGAAAAGGGCAACAGAGCTAAATAAACTTCTCTCCAAAGAAGATATACAAATGGCCAATTAGTACACACAAAAAATGCTCAACGTTTTTAGTCATCAGGCAAATGCATATCAAATCACAGTGGGATTTGGGTCTGAGTGAAAAAAAAATTAAATAAACAAATAAATAAAATAAAATAAAAATAGAAAATAAATAAATAAATAAATCACAATGGGATACCACTTCACACCCAGTAGGATAATTACAATAAAGTCAAATAATAATAAGTGTTGGTAAATATGTAGAAAACTGGAACCCTTATACACTGCCCCAAGTAATGCAAAATGATGCAGGCACATAATCTGGCAGTTTCTCAAAAAGTTAAACATAGAGTTACCATATGACCCAGCAATTTCATTCCTAGATATATCACCCAAGAGAAATGAAAACACATCCACACCAAAACTTGTATCTATGTGTTCCTAGCAGCATTATTCATAATAGCCAAAAAGTGGAAACAACCCAAATTCCCATCAACTAATAAATGAATAAACAAAATATGGAATATCCATACAATGGAATCTTATTTAGCCATTAAAAGAATGGTGTAGTAATACATGTTACAACATGGATGAACCTTGAAAACACTAAACGAAAGAGACATAAAAGACCACATATTGTACAATTTCATTTATGTGAAATGTCTAGAATAGGCAAATATAGAGAGACACAAATTAGATTAGTGGTTGCTTAGGACTGGGGGACATAGGGAGGTTGTGGGATGAAAGCTAAAGAGCTCAGGGTTTCTTTTGAGGTGGTAAAATGTTCTAAAAGTTATTGTGCTGACAGTTGCCGAACAGTATGAATACACTAAAAATCACTGAATTGTACACTTCAAATAGCTGAATTGTATGGTATGTGAGTATTCTAATAAAGCCATTACTGAAAAAGAGCCCCAAACTTCTCAAATAGCATTGGTCCTGCTCACATTTCCCAATGGGCTTTAACCAGGCCACATCTTTCTCTGCTTCTTGCTGTCCACATCTTGTGGCTAAGAGAAGCCCACTTATAGCCAATTCATGTGACAGACCCCCACCAAGGGAAGTCTAGAAAGGAGATGACAAATTGACTAATTGCACTTAGGTTAGGAGTTGGGGGAACTGACCACTCTTCTGAGCGTTTGGGGAGATTTTTACCCCAAGATATCTGGGTGCCTGCTCAGAATGGAGCCTCTGAGACAGTGGTTCTTATTCTTGGGACAGGGACCACTATGAGAACCTGATGAAAAGCATGGTCCATCACACATACCCAGGTATGCAAGTAGTTTGCCTCCCTCTCTCTCTCTCTCTCTTTCTCTCTCTCTATCACACACACACACACACACACACACACACACACACACGCGTGCATGCACATACGCAACACTTTAGAATCAACTCCAGGGTCTTCACAGATCCCCTGAAATGTAAACATGGATATCTTAGGGTACTGCTCTGAAGGCTCAAGAGTTAAAGAAATCACACAGAGTGCACAGGAGACCACATGGACGGCTGCGTGCCCAGCAGTCAAGTGACCTGCCATCAGCACACCCTGCCTGCACCACGCCCTCTCCTGCCCAGCTGTGCTGTCCCTTTCACAGCTTCTCTCCCTTCTTTAAGTGCCTCCTTTGCTTCCAGATACCTTCCATCTCTCTCTTTCCTCTGTCCCTCTGTCCTTTTCTACCTGGTTTTCTTTTTTTCCTTAACTGCATAATTTGTTGCCAAAGAATATTCTTTTAGTATTTGTTGTTCTTGTTGACTATAGAACCGAAAAGGTCTCTTCCTTACCAACTTCCAGATTGTAACTATAAGAAAACAATATAAATCCATAAATCCATAAAAACATAATCGTAATTATTTATGTGTGGTTCTTAATCCATTTTCCTAAACGCTGAACAAAAGAATCTCAGATATGTACGTGTCTCCACTGGTTCTTACCTGACCTGTGCTATATTCCCTGAGTTCCTCTCTTACTTCTATTACTAATTTACAAGTTCCTTGTGAATATATAATATATACACATATATACATGTATGTATATATATATATATATATATATATATATATAATCCCAGAATAAAATACCTGTTCTCCAATGTCGAACTGCACCTGTTCTCCAATGTTGAACTGAAGTGAGGAGATAAAAGTGTATTCCCCTTTCTAGGCCACCCTGTCGTGTCATTACAAGCCTTGGGCATAGCTGGCCACTCTACTAGATAGTGAGGCTGAGGGAGTGAAGTTCCTGAATATGCCCCATACTTCCCAGGAGCCAGGGAGAAAGAGCTCACTGTGGTGCTGCCCAGGTGGTGGCAGGAGGTGAGGTGTGGCAGGGATGTGGGATCCCTGCCTCCCGCTTCCAAACCATTTCCCTTCTTTCCCACCCTACACTCCAGGCACACAGCTGGCAAAGGGAGGGAGAAAGCACCAAGAGTTTGATCTGATTTTCAGGCCTGTACCTGCCTTAACTGATCTTCCCAGTGCTGGCACTCTTTGTGGCCAAGTTGAGCCACTACAGAGAAAAATCAAGAAATATAACTGCATATTTTCTGATGCTCAGGCTAAAACACTTATAGGCAATTCCAGGAATCCACCCTCCCACTCAGTCCTTCCCAGCTATTTCAAAGGCTCATTTCTCTTCACAGGTCCTAATCTCATACTACCTTGACATGACTTCCTTCTGGACTTCCTTCACTGTGATCAAATCAAACAGGCGCCTTTCACCTCTTCTTCTGCCCTAGCACCACCTCTGCCTTCCTGGGGAACTCAAAGGAGCAGTGGCTGCCTCCCTACCTGGAAACCAAGCTCCTCCACCCACACCAAAAAGTGCCTTTTCCAGCTCTCTCCCT
>NW_007739205.1:14507-15045 GCF_000696425.1 Galeopterus variegatus | reverse complement strand
CCTACCTGGAAACCAAGCTCCTCCACCCACACCAAAAAGTGCCTTTTCCAGCTCTCTCCCTAAGTCCTCGCTCCTGCATTTTCCTCTTCTCTCTCTTGTCACCAGTTTCTCCACTTCCCCTCTACTTTGCAGGAAACCGAGGATCTCCTAGGGCCATTGTATTAGTCAGGGTTCTCCTGAGAAACAGAACCAATAGATTAGATATATAGATACATAAATACGTAGATACATAGATAGATAAAATATTTATTATAGGAATTGGCTCATGCAATTATGGAGGGCAAAAAAAGCCAGTGGTGTAATTCAGTTCAAATCCAAAGGCCTGAGAACCAGGGAAGCCTATGGTCTAACTCCTAGTCTGAGACCAAAGGCCTGAGAACTTGCGGTGGGGGACCAAGAAGGGCGGGCACTGGTATGATCCTTACAGTCCAAAGGTCCGAGAACCCAGAGTTCCAGTATCCAAGGCAGGAGATAGTGTGTGTCCCGGCACGGGAAGAGACAGGGCCAATTCACCCACTGTCCCTTGCCTTTTTGCTCT
>NW_007739205.1:0-14316 GCF_000696425.1 Galeopterus variegatus | reverse complement strand
TGTGTCCCGGCACGGGAAGAGACAGGGCCAATTCACCCACTGTCCCTTGCCTTTTTGCTCTATTTGAGTCCTCAATGGATTGGATGATCCCAGCCCACAGTGAAATGGGCAGATTTCCCCTCTTTATTCAGTTCACTGACTCAAATGCTGATCTCTTCTGGAAACACCCTCACGGGCACACCCCAGAAATAATATTTTATCAGCTGTCCAGGTGTCCCTTAATCCAGTCAAGCTGACATAAAAATAACCATCACAGCCATCAGTCTGGCCACTGCCCATCTCTCTTCTCTCTTTCAAGAACAACCTCTTAGACTAGTGGGTCTGTACTGATGGGTCCTTTGACGACTCTCACTGACTTCTGCTCTTAGCAATCCACTGCACTTTCCCTCGGTGACTGTTCTTCACCTGCTAAACCAACCAGTGGCTTCTCCAGCCAGGCTGGCAGATTAGCATGGTGGTTAGGTGTGTAGACTGTCACCTCTAACTGCCTAAGCTCACAGCCTAACTCTTTTACTTATTAGCTGTGTGGCTTTGGGCTAGTTCTTACATCTGTCAGTGCCTCAGTTTCCTTACTTATAAAGTGAAGCTAATAAATGTGTTTTCCTTTATAAGGTGTAATAAAGATTAAATGAAATAAATGAAATGCATGTCAGGTGGCTAGCATGTAAGAAGGCTTTGATAAAAGTTAGCAAATGGTGTTATCATTATCATAACGTTCTTCTTTCTCTTAGAGTCCCTAGATACAAGAAGGCAGGGATTCAGGTCCCAGCTTTTCCTTTTATTTCCCAGAGTGTTCTGTGTGTGTGTGTGTGTGTGTGTGTGTGTGTGTGTCCTTGTTTTGAGACCGGCCGCACCGCTCTCAGCCAGTGAGCACTGTGAGCGCACTGGCCATCCCTATATAGGATCCGAACCAGCGGTGGGAGTGCTGCTGCGCTCCCAGAGCCACACTCTCCCGAGTGCGCCACGGGCTCGGCCCCCAGAGTGTTCTTTCTCTGTTCCTCATGGTGGATCCTCCTTTTCCTTTTGAGCAATAACTTGGGCTGTCCTTCTAAGTCAGATCTAGGTGCTCTTCTCTGTATGGTGCATTCCCTCTGGAAGTTCATGTTTTATTGTCACATTTTTGTGGGTGATCCCAGACCTTTACCACCAGTCCTGCTCTGTCCAGCCCTGCTGTCTCCTCCGTGCTCAGGGTACTTCGCCCGCATGTACCCTCTCCACCTTTCTTCAGTGCTTCCTCTGCCTCCCACCCCGTCCTCTCACTTGTCCAAACTCTGGAGCCTCAAAGTCATTCATCCTCCACTGATCCATTTTCCCCAAATACTTACTTTTAATTCTTCCTCCATAATAAAGAGGGAAATTGTCTACCTCCCTACTTATTACTCAGGAATGTTTGGGTGAATTTTCAGGGCATATGAAGAAAGATGCTCCACAAATATATTACACCTAACACTGAAGAGTTATGTTTTCATTATATTTTAAAAGTCATTCTCAATGGGACTGGAGGTGCACGGGCAGAGTGGCTGTGGAGCGATGGTTGTTCAAGCTGAGGGATGGGCTCCTGGGGGCTCATTATATTATTCCGTCTGCTTTTGTGTTTGTTTGAAATTCTCCACAATGAAAAGATTTATTTTAATCTAGTTGAATAATCCTTAAAAAAATTAAAAAGTGAGCGAATGCCATCTTCGCTCGTAACATAGGCAAAAGGTGAATTGCAGCCCTTTTGTGTTTGTTTGAAATTCTCCACAATGAAAAGATTTATTTTAATCTAGTTGAATAATCTTTAAAAAAAATAAAAAAGTGAGCGAATGCCATCTTTGCTCGTAACATAGGCAAAAGGTGAATTGCAGCTGTCCCCTCTGAGCCCATGTGCCTCCCAGTCCCCACCCAGCCTGCATCTTTCCTATTTCCTGCCAGGGGCTGTGTGCATTTGGAACCCTGTTTTACAGCTGTGAGAGAATAGGTAGGTAGATAGATACATATGTACACAGATGATGCCAGTCAACCAGTAGTCCCCACCCAGCCTGCATCTTTCCTATTTCCTGCCAGGGGCTGTGTGCATTTGGAACCCTGTTCTACAGCTGTGAGAGAATAGGTAGGTAGATAGATACATATGTACACAGATGATGCCAGTCAACCAGTAGCTATTAGTGTGTTTTCAGTCATTTCTTTTTGTGGGGGAGTAGGGGATTGGGTCCAGAGTCCACCACAGAGCTGCTTAGCATGACGGTTCATCTCTGGGTGTCTAGAATATACAGTCTAGTCTTCCTGCTTTCCACACTCCAGTTCCTGCTTGAGATTTATACAACTGTTGACATCTTTTCAGACCAGGAACCATCTGATCCAGGCGGTCAAATCTTTGGGGACTGTCCCGGTGGCTCCTCATTTAGACTTTGACTTTCAACCTCTAGAACTAACACTGGCCTCTGGTTTCTTCCCAGACTCTCAGAGTAGAATAAAATCCCATTCATTCCAATGTGGCCAATACCAAGCTCCAGGCAATGCCCAGAGCAGACTCCAGCTCTCGCTGATACAGGCAATTCTCTCCACCACCACCTCCCACTTGCCCTGCCCATCTGGCTGGGCTTCTAACTGGCTGCAGAGAGCAAGTGATTACAGAAGATTTAATAATTACCAACAAAGAAAATTAAAATTTGTTTGGTTTCATTTCTTTTGCCCTTAATAATTTGGCAATCTTGAAAAGATAACTGGGAAGAAAGGCTGGCTACTGAGTAATCAAAAACAAAAAAAAAAAAGGAAAGGAGAAAAGAAACAGACTTCACTTTTTCATCCACAAACACTCACTGCATGTCCGCTGTGTGCCCACTGCTGTTCCAGGCACTGGCAACACAATGGTGAACACAGCAATTGAATTGCCAGATCTCGTGGCACTTTCTCTCTGGCATAATCAAGGTCTGGAAAGATCATGACAAGAGAGATGCAGATCTGAAAATTCTGGCTATCAAAATATTCATGTAAAGATGGCTAAAGAAGACACTGTGAAAAGTAATAATAATAATAATAATAGTAATAACTACCACTTGAGTGATTACTACACATCATGGGTTAAATTGTGTCTTCCAAAAATTCATATGTTGAAGTCCTAACCCCCAGCACCTCAGAATGTGCACTTATTTGGAAATAGGTACTTGTAGATGTAAACAGTTAAGATAAGGTCATAATGGAGTGTAGACTGGACCCTTAATCCAATATGACTGGTGTTCTTATAAAAAGGGAAAATTTGGACACAGACGCACACTTGGGGAGAATGCCATGCGAAGATGTTATTATGCTGCCACAAGCCAAAAAACTACCAGAAGGTGAGAGGCCTGGAACACGTCATTCCCTAGAGCCTTCGGAGGGAGTCCAGCCCTGATCTTGAAGAACTGTGAGATAATAAAGTTCCATTGTTTAAGCTGCTCAGTTTCTGGTACTTCATCAGGGCAGCTTTAGCAAATGAATATACCATGTGATAGGTGGTGACTTAATGATTTACATAAATTATCTCACTAAACCCTGGCAACAACCCATTGACATGTACCATACCTCATTTACAGAATAAACAATGAGAGGAAGGTTAAGTAACTTGCTCAGGGTTGAGCTGCTTTAATCAAAAAAAGACAGTAGTATCCAAAGCTTGGGACTCACGGAAACTGGTCATCCACATTCAATCTACCCTAGTTGGGTAAATCTTACATCTCTCTCCACTCAGCTTTTCAATCTCTGTTCCGTCTCTCTGGTTGGCTTGTGCTTAAGATACGTCCACCTCTGGCTTGGTGATCAAACTGATGTATTTACCTGTTCTAAATCTATATGTTATGGAGTGGGCCGGACAGAGAAGCAATCGACACTCAGAGGGTTGGAGAGTCAGGTATTTTATTACAACAGTAGGCCCAGATGAGCTAACGTTCCAAGATCCCCTGAGCTTAGGTTTTACAAGGCTTTTATAGGCGGGCTCTTCTGCATATTCAAGTTTCAGTTTCTCAGCTCACGTATGGCTAAAGCAGCTGCAAGTTTTGGTTTCTCAGAATTCATGTGGTCTAAGCAGATAAGCAGGCATGGTTACAGAAGTGAGGAATGCAAGCAATTGATTAACAGCTAGACTGATATAATAAGCAAATATTATTTCAAAGGCAAAACAGTCCATTGAAAGAATTAATTTTGAATTTTTCCAACATATACAAGCAGAAGGACTTGGTAAGTAGTGATGTTTATGCTGTATACAGTAAATCCTCTCTCTTCACATACCAACAAATTGGTAGCCAACTCTCTCGGCCCAATAACATCTCTGTATGCAACTGCCAATATACCTCCCATGCACACCAGCCATAATGGTTCAGACTGTTCATGTTATTTGTTTGGTTAATTTGTGTTTCTGTCCAAGACTTTTCACTCTGCATGCACAGATTCCTTAGCCCAGACTGTCAGGTGTGTCCAGCCTAGAAAGGGGTTCTCAGAGGACAGGTTCTGAGATGGTTTAAAAGCCACTAATTGCTTAGTGAAACTGAATTAGTTCACATTTCTACCAGCAGGCCAAGAATTGGAACAAAATCTCTACAGACAAGCTTTCTGGAGTTTTAGGGAGTTCAAGGGGCTGTGAAACCGTGAACCCAACTTTGGGTTCATGGTCAAGTGTCTGCATTTCTTGCATTGTTAAGGAGGGGACATCCATAGCCCTGGACCAGGGAAGCAGTCACTGAATATAATTCATGCTCTCCTTAAGTATAGAGCCATCTTGGATAAAACAGAAAAAGACAATGAAGGGTTAGAAACAATGTTTCTCAAATTAGAATGGTCTATAGATATATTCTCTGTAAGATGCATGGGGGTGGCACAGGGTTCATTTTGTTAGTAGTCTTGAAAATTAAATGTATTACAAGTCATCCAGATGAGCAACTTTAACTCATCTCTAGAGGACATTTTACATTTTCAAAGGCACAGGAGCCAAGTAACACCGCTTTCATTGTCATTTGCTAATGGGTTTAAGAGCAGAAGTGGACTTGATATTGAGATAACATGTAGGAGCTGAGTGAAGGCTAGGTGACATGGTGTCATGTTACAAAAGTGAAGGTTTTGCAGTATTGTTTTGTTGTACAAGTGATTTAAGGAATTTTCATGGGCAATTTTGATTATACTCAATTTTTTTATTTGAAGCTGCCTTTAAAACTAACCACTATATAACACATTACTCCGCAGTTGTTTAAAAAAAAAAAAAGTAGTGACAGAATTACATCACCAAACAGGACATTAAAACATGGGCATGCCAAGCTCAAAAAACTTGTACTGTATCAGTTAAACCATAATCACACCATGAGTTATTTTCAGCAAAACATCAACCAAACATCAACCAACATGCTAAATTAATGTTGTCATTTTGCATTTTGCTGGGTTTGTTGTTTTTGTTGAGTTTATGGTGAGATGAAATATGTAGCTTATACCTTCATATGTTGGTATATACTTACCTTACAATACAATTAACATACTTTAAGTCCAACAATAGGGGTCTGTTGGAATTTATTTTTATTTTAAAAGAGTCCATAAATTACACTGGAAACATTCAGAGTTGACCAGACTAGTATATGAAAGGACGAAACATAAACTCATCCACATGGACATTACCAACAGTCCTAAGGGCTCATGGCCAAGAGGTAGGGAAGGAAGGAAAAGCAGAAATAAGATACCAAGATGAAAAAGACCTTAGGCCTTCAAGACATTCAGTCTAATGGGCAACATAGGGCTACAGCAGGTAATATTGATTAAGCACTAACAAGGTGTACATGGTGATAGAGTTTGAATGTGTTGTCCCCCCAAAGCTCGTGTCAAAATCTGATCCTCAGTGTGGCAGTGTTGGGAGCTCTTTGAGTCATGGGGGTGGATCTCTCATGAATAGATTAATACCCTCTCTAGGGGGGTGTTGTGAGTTCTCATCCTATTAGTTCCCACCAGAGCTGATTGTTTAAAGGACCCTGGCACCTCCCTCTCACTCACTTGCTTCCTCTCACCATGTGATCTCACATCCTCCAGAGGCCTGATGCTTTCCACCATGAGTAGAAGCAGCCAGAGGTTCGCACCAGATGCAGCTGTCCCAGAATCGTGAGCCAATTAAACTTCTTTTCTTTATAAATTACCCAGTTTCAGGCATTCTGTTACAGCAACACAAAAATGGCCTAATACACATGGACTACCTCATTTGAGGCTCACAACAACCCTATGGGCTAGGCAATATCATTCCCCCATTTTACAGATGAGGACACAGAGGATGCCATGGGCACCAGTTAGGTGACCTTAGGAAATCACATGTAGGAGGCAGCAAAACCTTCCAAAGTAGGTGCAATTTCATCTGGGTCTTTAATGATGACTAGGAGCTCACCAGTCAGCACCGAGGGGAAAAGACATTCCTGTCAGAATGAACAGTTTGTGCAGACATGAGAGCATGGAAAAGCATGATTTCTATAAGGAACAGCACAAGGGTTTAGATTGGCCCAGTGGAGAACACCGCCAGAGGCAGCTGCTTTGAAGGGGTTTGGGCCCAAACCCATAGCCCCAGCAACAGAATAAACCACATCACTGGATTGATCCTGTCCACACTAGTAGAAAAGCAGTATTTCCTCATACTTCAGAAACCAGGCTCCACTCTTCCAACCAGGGCCACCATGCACAGCTGTGCAGGTCACACACTCCACAGCCAGAGCCCCAGGTAAGTGGTGCTATTCACACAGCAGACATCACAGATATGTACCTCCATTATGACCGTTTCCTGGAAGGAGCAGTAAAGTTTCTGGTCCTAACAGATTCTGTATTTTATAACAATTTTCTGATGAATGGAAGTAAAGTATCTTGAGGAAGGGCATCTTTTCCTAATTCACACAAATTTGCTTATGCACTAGTGGTAGTAAGCTACCTATTACCACTTCTTCCTTCTGAACTGTGATGAAACCTACATTCCAACCTTGCACTGTGATTTTACTTGGCCTTTTCATAGCTCAAATGCATTGTTCCTAAACCTGCTTCAAGTAGTTAATACTCTTTCTTTCTCCTCTTATTCCATCTTCCCTACCTACCCCATTTCTCTCCCTCCTAGATCTGGACCTACTAACACTGTCTTCTAAGTCACAAGAGATCACTTTTCCTGGTTAATCTCATTTTCCAAAATTCAAATACAGCTTCCAAGCTGTCCATTGTAGGAACATGCCAGATCTGATGATCCAAGAAGATAGGAGGGCTCCAACCAGAAACTATTTATAGTACTCTCCCTGTTCTGCCCTATCTGTCTGGAACTGCTCCAGAAGCCTCCTAAACATCAATTCATAAAACTATTAACTTACATGCTGCTCACATAGGGATATAAATCACTCTGAGTCACAGTTGGCTCCTGCTTCTTTAACAGGCAGCCTTAGGTCGATTTAGATTCTAGTTAAATTGGCACCGCAGCAAGCGCCACTACAAAATTAACTCTAAAGTAGCACAAGGTTTCACCTTCAAAATCACTCTACCTGTTCTGTAAGAAACTTTGTGTAAAACTAGAAAAACATTGTGCAGAAACAATACAGGGCTATTTCAGGAGAGTGGCTACCTCAGCCAAAGGAAGGGGATAGGATGGGATGAAGCAGAACTGTTACCTGTAACTGTATACGTCTTTTTAACAAAATCTTCAACAATGACGGCAAAATGTTAACATGTGTTAAATGAGTGTGGTGAGTAGAGGATACCTATTATATTATCTTCTATTCTTTGAATATTTGAAATATACCATAATTAATATTTTAGAATTTGAAAAAGGGAAATGTTTTACGCACTTTGGCTGAAGATCACATTCTAATTACTCATCAGAGAAGTTTTAGGACCTTCTCTGCTGAAGCTGAAATCTTTGAGTTCTGACCTGGCCATACCTTGTCTCTGAGGTATAGTAATCATGAACACAGCTGCTGGTGGCTTGGAGGATTTTGCACCTCAGGCTGGGCTGGAGCTGCTATGACAAGAAGTGACAGTGCAGAGGCTGAAGTGGACCCACAGAGTGCTGATATGCGTCCCTCCATCCAGCTCTGGCTCCGCCACACCACCATCCCCATTGTTAAGGACTTCTACCAGGGTCGGCTTCTCTCTCTTCCTGGAAGGAGGTGTGTTTTTAATGATGTATCTATTCTGCCACCTAGCCTTCGAGGACATCACTACAGCAAAGCTGCTTTAAGCTGCTCTTGTGCAGATCTCAGTCTCACTGGACTTCCCTTATCTAGGGAGGAATCTGAGCGACTGAGTGCTTTCTTTCTTGAAGGTCACCATACCTTAGTTTGGTACCAGGAGATGAGGCAGCATTAGTATGCCCAGTTGTGCTGGCCTCTGAAAAAGGGACTGAAGTCAATGCCATGAGGTCTGTAAAATGGGATAAATGATATAAATAAGCCTGTCTGAGAACAGATGAGAACAACACATAGAAGAGAATGAACACAAGATTTTTTGCTGATTTCTTCATTTCCAACCAGAAGAAAATATAATACTGTGTGTTCTATTAAAAAGTTGAGAACAGATGAGAACAACACATAGAAGAGAATGAACACAAGATTTTTTGCTGATTTCTTCCTTTCCAACCAGAAGAAAATATAATACTGTGTGTTCTATTAAAAAGCCTAGTGTTCCCAAACTACGTTATCAGGCAACATTCTTGCTCTGAAAATCACTTAGAAATTCACAGAAAATGAAGCTTTATAAAATAAAAACAATATCCACCCTTTGAAAAGCTGTCCAGATAAAAAGAGGGCAAATCTTTCACTCAGTGCATTTCTTGAAGCTTGGTTTGGATATGCAGTTAATTTCTTAAAGGGAAAGGAGAGGAGTCATCTCTGTGGAAACGACACAAATGGATGATATTTAACTCCCCACTTCTCCAAAAAATGATGTGGTTGAAAGGTATCAAAGCTCATCTATGCCAGAGTAGGGAAGCTCGTGACAGTGAAAGCAGGTCAGCAGCAAAGGAGGCTTCTGGGAAGGAAACCTGGCCTCCGACATTTGTATCTGGCAAAAATAAATGAGCCCCTTCCAACTAACCTCGTTGATGCAAACTAGTTTTTTTTTCCCAGAAGCAATCTTCTAAAGGTGATTGTGAACAGATCTAAGCTTTCAGAATGGAGGGGAGGGTGAAACAGAATTGAGAAAGGCTCATTGGCACCCCCCCAACCCAACATCCTGTGGTAATGCCTTCCCACACCACCGTTTTGCATTAATTATGAACTCTCAGAAGCAAAACCATCCAGCCAGTCCTCCATCTTTGGACAAAATCACTCTGGACAATCTCAGGCTACTGAGAATTCTTTATTCTCTCATGCCCTCCAAGGAGGCCTATCCCAGGGGCCCTTAGACAACAGCCCCTGTCCCTAAATCCCTCATGACACAAATCCATTTCTAAGAGGACACAAAGATGGGTTGTTTAACATTCACGGCCTTGCAGAGAAGCCTTCCTCCACGGCCCCCTCTACAGCCCTATCCCAAGGACCAGCTCCCACCATGTTCTCTTCCTTCTTTCTCTCTACCCTTTCCATCTTCTCCATAAATCATCCCCTCTTCCTTTTACCTGTCCTCACACATTGTATTTTCCAGCCACTGGAAGCCAGCTAGACAAAAGGAGGTGTCACTGGAGGCCATCTTTCTTGGAATACAGGGGGCTGGAACTAGGCAACTCGTGTTTCTTTGGAAGTAGCACCACAATTCTCCATTCATCTTCAGTGCTACCAGTGAGCCTGGAGAGGGCTGAACTTCTAAGGTGGTGCCGAAATAGAAGCAGGGACCAGAACACACTTTTCTTGAAGAAATAACACATGATCTCTTTCGCTTCTAAAATATTTCAACCAAATTTTTGTATATTAATTTGCCCCTACCCAGACAGAAGGGAGAAGCAATTTGGAATGAGCCTTGCTGCTTTTTCTTTAAAATTGTTATATATACAGCTTCTCCCCGCTCTCCCAGCCAACACCTAAAACCCCTTTGGCAGTACCAGCAAAAGCACAACTTAAAACTTTTGCTTTGTTTTAAAATGTGCCTTTGGGCAAGCAGATAAGTGAGAAGAGAGATCAGGATTTGGGGGTGTTAACAGCACAAAGCAAGCTGCTTTTGAACAGAACGAGCAAAAGAAAGATTTTCTTGAAAGCAGTCCTCCAGAAAGAATTCTTATCAAAGATAAGGGTGCAGTCTAGTGGTAAACTTCATGAAATGCAGCCCCTTCTTCAAAGGAAAGTTAGAGCACTTCTCAAGGGAGGCAGAGAAATGTTAAAGGCATGACAGTTCCGCTGCAAGTGCTCCCCAAAGGGGCAGTGACAACTGGTCATTTCTCTTTGACCTGCCTGTGAAGTCCATCTCAAGGGAGGCAGAGAAATGTTAAAGGCATGACAGTTCCGCTGCAAGTGCTCCCCAAAGGAGCAGTGACAACTGGTCATTTCTCTCTGACCTGCCTGTGAAGTCCGTAGCCCACCATGTCAATTTCAGAAAAAGCTAAAATCGCCACCGTCCTCCTTTCAAGGTTTTAGTGTTCTTTCTTTTTACTAAGGAAAGAAGGGGTATGTAGTGTCCAAATAAACCGTCTGTGGTTTCGAGTGGCATAAGGTTCCTGGTCAGGATCTCTTCAGACCAGGTCCTGTGGCCCCGTCAGCTCAGATTCCTGGGATGTGCTTGGGGGCACCAGTTAACCTTATAACGAGGTCTCCCTCTGGGCCCTGCCCAATAGAAATGCCCCCTTAAAACAACATGGAGGTTAAGTATCAATTCAATTACTTTCCTTCCATCTAAAACCTCCCACACAAGCACACTTTAGGTCTCCAGGCAAGGTTTTCAGACTTCGCATTTCCTCCAAAGTGTCAGCCTCTGCAACTCACTGCTCTCAACAATGCTGTTGTACAACTGTCCTTTCCTGCACATACCAAACACACAATCACACAAAGCCTCCCTGGCCAATGATGTAGCTGAAGCAAGTGGCCACTTCTTGACCATATGACCAAAGACAGTCACCCACCAGCAACAGAAACACCCTTGATTAAATCCCTTTCCCCAGATTTTGAAAGGGAGAATCCAGGTTTTCTTTCTTTTTAATTCAGCTCACCACCCATCACTGGCCATCTCACACTACCCATGCCCCAAACACATACACACACACACACACACACACCTTACATGCTAGCTTAGACAGTCACTAGCAGACCGCTGTTTTCCAAAGCTTGGGAAGAATTTCTTGGGCAAGGTATAGATCCAGTTGGCTAATAAGAAATGCTTCTCTCCCTCCAGCCTGTGCCTTGGCTAGTTAGGAGATAGGAGGGAGGGGGAGACCGAGTTAACCCTCTTCATTGTGTTCACCCTGCTCCGAAGAACTCTCTCTTGCACCGGCCCCTCCACCTTCTCTCCCTCTCCGGAGCCCAGCCTGTCCCCCAAGCCCCTTTCTTACATTCCGCGGGGAGGAGGGCGCTGTTCAAGGAGCGAAGGGGAGCCCCGTGTGTCTAGAAGGCCTCTCCCCACCCCCACCCCGTGTGAGTTTGCACTGCAAAGCTCCTTGGCATCCTTGCCTGGGCTGGGTGTTGGGAGCTCGAATTGCAGCTACAAACTGGCTGGCAGCCAGGGGCCGTCTATTTAAAAGCGCCTGCTCGACCGGAGCCCGTAGTCTCTTTGGAAACTTCTGCCGGGGAAAAGAGCTAGGAAAGAGCTGCAAAGCGCTATAGGCTTTTTCCTTTTTTTTTTTTTTTTTTTCCTTTTGTTGTTGTTCNCCCCAAAGGGGCAGTGACAACTGGTCATTTCTCTTTGACCTGCCTGTGAAGTCCATAGCCCACCATGTCAATTTCAGAAAAAGCTAAAATCGCCACCGTCCTCCTTTCAAGGTTTTAGTGTTCTTTCTTTTTACTAAGGAAAGAAGGGGTATGTAGTGTCCAAATAAACCGTCTGTGGTTTCGAGTGGCATAAGGTTCCTGGTCAGGATCTCTTCAGACCAGGTCCTGTGGCCCCCTCAGCTCAGATTCCTGGGATGTGCTTGGGGGCACCAGTTAACCTTATAACGAGGTCTCCCTCTGGGCCCTGCCCAATAGAAATGCCCCCTTAAAACAACATGGAGGTTAAGTATCAATTCAATTACTTTCCTTCCATCTAAAACCTCCCACACAAGCACACTTTAGGTCTCCAGGCAAGGTTTTCAGACTTCGCATTTCCTCCAAAGTGTCAGCCTCTGCAACTCACTGCTCTCAACAATGCTGTTGTACAACTGTCCTTTCCTGCACATACCAAACACACAATCACACAAAGCCTCCCTGGCCAATGATGTAGCTGAAGCAAGTGGCCACTTCTTGACCATATGACCAAAGACAGTCACCCACCAGCAACAGAAACACCCTTGATTAAATCCCTTTCCCCAGATTTTGAAAGGGAGAATCCAGGTTTTCTTTCTTTTTAATTCAGCTCACCACCCATCACTGGCCATCTCACACTACCCATGCCCCAAACACATACACACACACACACACACACACCTTACATGCTAGCTTAGACAGTCACTAGCAGACCGCTGTTTTCCAAAGCTTGGGAAGAATTTCTTGGGCAAGGTATAGATCCAGTTGGCTAATAAGAAATGCTTCTCTCCCTCCAGCCTGTGCCTTGGCTAGTTAGGAGATAGGAGGGAGGGGGAGACCGAGTTAACCCTCTTCATTGTGTTCACCCTGCTCCGAAGAACTCTCTCTTGCACCGGCCCCTCCACCTTCTCTCCCTCTCCGGAGCCCAGCCTGTCCCCCAAGCCCCTTTCTTACATTCCGCGGGGAGGAGGGCGCTGTTCAAGGAGCGAAGGGGAGCCCCGTGTGTCTAGAAGGCCTCTCCCCACCCCCACCCCGTGTGAGTTTGCACTGCAAAGCTCCTTGGCATCCTTGCCTGGGCTGGGTGTTGGGAGCTCGAATTGCAGCTACAAACTGGCTGGCAGCCAGGGGCCGTCTATTTAAAAGCGCCTGCTCGACCGGAGCCCGTAGTCTCTTTGGAAACTTCTGCCGGGGAAAAGAGCTAGGAAAGAGCTGCAAAGCGCTATAGGCTTTTTCCTTTTTTTTTTTTTTTTTTCCTTTTGTTGTTGTTCCTTTTAATTACCCCCTCCTCCTTTTGCACCCTTCTCCGGACTTCACGCAGAACCTGCGAATTTCGAAGAGGTGGTGGCAGAGTGAGAGAAAAGAGGTGTCAGGGTTTGGGTTTTTTTCTTTTTTCTTTTTTTTTTTTCCGATTTCAACACTTTCTCCCACCCTCTCGGCTGCAGCCAACTCCTCTTACCTGTTCGGCGGCAGTCGCGCGCCGCTGGCAGCGGAGGGTTAGAAAGGAGAGGGGTGTATTTTAGATTTTAAGCAAAATTTTGAAAGACAAACCCATCTTTCTCCCCCACCCCCTTCTCCATAGCCTCTGAGCTCTCGGTGGTTGGTTTGGGGGTGAGCAATTTTGTGGCTTTTTCACCCTACAATCCTGACCAGAGCGGACTTGGGGGTTCCTCCGGTCTCCGCTGACTCTGCGTGCACCTGGCGCTACCCGCTTCCCCCCCAACCTGTTGCAAGTCTTTAATCCTTGCGATTGGGACTTGCTTGCAGGCACCCCAGTCCTCCATCTCTCACTACATTTTGCAAGTGTCTGGAGGAGGGCACCTGCTCTACCTGCCAGAGATTTAAAAAAAAAAAAAAACTCCCTGCTCCCTCTTGGCCCCTTTCTCCCTGCTCTGTCGCTTTCCTGCCCCGCCCCGAGGTAAAAGGGGAGACTCGGAGAAGATGGTGCTCACCGCGGTCCTCCTGCTGCTCGCCGCCTGTGCGGGGCCGGCCCAGAGCCTGGGCTCCTTCGTGCACTGCGAGCCCTGCGACGAGAAAGCCCTCTCCATGTGCCCCCCCAGCCCCCTGGGCTGCGAGCTGGTCAAGGAGCCGGGCTGCGGTTGCTGCATGACTTGCGCCCTGGCCGAGGGGCAGTCGTGCGGTGTCTACACTGAGCGCTGCGCCCAGGGGCTGCGCTGCCTCCCCCGGCAGGACGAGGAGAAGCCGCTGCACGCCCTGCTGCACGGCCGCGGGGTTTGCCTCAACGAGAAGAGCTACCGCGAGCAAGTCAAGATCGGTGAGCGCGCTCGGTGTGCCAGGCACTTCCACGGCGCACGGGCGGGGGACACGGGGCGGGCCGGGCCGGCGCGCTTGGGGCAGCAAGTGGCTTAGAGACCGGGGAGGGTCTCTGCCCCTCGGAATTGGAGCCCTGGCCGATCTTGCTCCCCTGGGCTGCTGTTTAGAGGAGCCTCTGCCAGATTTCGCTCCTGCTCCTTTCCCCTGCCCCCACCCAAACCTGCCCCTTCCCCACCCC
>NW_007739204.1:34171-38025 GCF_000696425.1 Galeopterus variegatus | reverse complement strand
TTTCAATACCTTTTTCTTTCTCCTACCCTTGTGGAACACCTGTAATATGGATATTTGTAAGATTAAATTTGTCTGTTAGCTGTCTTATATTTTCTTCATTTCTGGGGAGTCTTTTTTCTTTCTTTCTTTCTTTCATTTTTTTTTTCTTTTTGGTCTGCCTGTGTTATTTTGAAAAGTCTGTCTTCAATATCATAAATTCTTTCTTCTGCATGCACACGCTCCAGTGCGCCACCGGGCTGGCCCTGTAATCTGCTTCTTAAGGTCTTAGTTGTATTTTTTATTTCATTGAATGAATCTTTCAACTCCAGCAGTTCTGCTTCATTCTTTTTTGAGGCATTAATCTTTTATACATTTCCTTCTTCAGATCCTGGATACCTTTTCCCTTTTTGTTCAGCCATTTAAGCGTGTTTTTCTGTATTTCATGGAGTTTCCTTAAGATTGTTGCTCTGAATTCCTTTTCGATCATTTTGAAGGCTTCCTGTTCTATGGGGTCTGGTGCTTGAGAATTGTTAAATTCCTTCTATGGTGTCATATTTTCTTTTTCTTTTTTTTTCAAACTATTCCAAAAAATTGAAACACAGACAATTCTCTCAAACTCATTCTATGAGGCCACCATCACCTTCATACAAAAAACAGAGACACAAGAAAAAAAAAAAAGGAAAACTACAGGCCAATATCTGTGATAAAGATAGATGCAAAAATCCTCAACAAAATATTTGTAAACAGAATATAACAACACATCAAAAACACTATACACTATGATCAAGTGGGATATATCCTAGGGATACAAGGATGGTTCAACATATACAAGTCAATAAATATGATAAACTGCCTCAACAAAATCAAGGACAAAAAACATATGATTATCTCAATAGATGCAGAAAAAGGATTTGACAAAATTCAACCTCCCTTCATGATAAAGATTCTCAGTGAATTAACTATTGAAGGAAAGTATCTCAGTACAATAAAAACCATGTATTACAAATCCACCACCAGTAACATCCTAATTAAAAACTGGGTTCCCACTCTCACTTCTATGACTAAACATAATATTGGAAATACTAGCCAGAGCAGTTAAGCAAGAGAAAGAAATAAAGGACATTCAAATTGGAAAAGACAAAGACAAACTGTCCCTGTGTGCAGATGATATGGTCCTATATATAGAAAAACCTGACTCTACAAGAAAACTCTTAGACTTGATGAACAATTTCAGTAAGATTGCAGGATATAAAATCAACATGCAAATATCAGTAGCATTTTAATACTCCAACAACAAAGTAGAAGAAAAAGAAATCAAATAAATACCTACTGATAAATTTAACCAAGATTGTGAAAGATCACTACAACAAAGACTACAAGTCACTGTTGAAAGAAATCAAAAAGGACACAAAAACACAGAAAGAAATTCCATGTTCTTAGATTGGAAGAATTAACATTGTGAAGATGTCCATATTACTCAATGTGATCTACAGATTCAATGCAATCCCCATGAAAATACCAATGACAGTCTTCACAGAAATGGAAAAAAATAATCATAACATTCATATGGAACAACAAAAGACCTCAAATAGCCAAAGCAATCCTGAGCAAATAAATAAATAAATAAGTGAATAAATAAATAAATAAATAAAGCAGGAAGTATAACACTGCCTGACTTCAAATTATAGTACAAAGCTATAGTAACCAGAAGAGCATGGCACTGGCATAAAAACAGACACATGGATCAATGGAACAGAATAAAGAACCCAGAAATCAAGCCATGTGCTTACAATCAACTGATGTTTGACAAAGGCAACAAGAATATAGATTGGGGATAAGGCTGCCTCTTCAATAAATTGTGCTGGGAAAATTGGACATCCATTCGTGGAAGAAAAAAAGTAGACCTATACTTCTTACCTTATAGCAAAATAAACTCAAAATGGATTAAAGACTTAAATATAAGACCTGAAACTATAAAAGTCCTAAAAAAAAAAAAAAAGAAACATAGCAGAAATACTTCAGGAAGTAGAACTGGGAAAAGACTTACGAATATGACCCCAAAAGCACAACTAACAAAAAAATAAACAAAAGGTATCATGCCAAACTACAAAGTTTCTGCACAATGAAATAAACAATTAACAAAGTGAAAACACATACTATAGAATGGGAGAAAATATTTGCAAACTATGCATTGAACAAAGGATTAATATCCAGAATACACAAGGCACTCAAAAAAAGAATATAAAAGGCACACTAAAAAAAAACCCCAAAAACTTGGTTTTTGGCAAAGGAGCTGAATAAGCTTTTCTCAAAAGAAGATATACAAATGGCCAACAGACACATGAAAAAAAAAAATCTCAGCATCACTCAGTATCAGGTAAATGCACATCCAAACCACACTGAGATATTAGCTCATGCCAATTAGACTGGCTATTATCAAAAAGACAGAGATAGCAAATGTTGACAAGGATGTGGAGAAAGGGAAGCCCTACTACACTGTTGGCTGGACTGTAAATTGGTGCAGCCATTATGAAAAATAGTATGGAGGCTCCTTAAACAACTACAGATACAATTGTCACTGGATCCAATAATTCTGCTGCTGAGTGTATACCAGAAGGAGAGGAAATCATCAAGTCAAAGTGATATCTGCACTCCCATGTTTATTGCAGCTGTATTTACAATAGCCAAGAATTAGAACAAACCTAAGCGTCCATCATCAGGCAAATGTATAAGGAAAATGTGGTAAATTTATGCAATGAAACACTACTCAGCCATAAAAGAATGAAATACCGCCATTCACAACATGAATCAACTTAGATAAAATTGCATTATGTGAAATAAGCCAGGCACAGAAAGTGAAATGCCACAAGTCCTCACTCAGTAGTGAGAGCTAAAAAATAAATAAATAAGATTAAAAAAAGAATAAAGAAAGATACAACAATCACAATAATGCATTGAAATTTCAAAAGGAGAGAACAGAACTGAGGTTACCAGAGGTGGGAAAGGAGAGAATGAGTATGGGAGGAATTGGTAAAGGGCCACCAAAATCAATAACATTGTGTAGTGTTGAACATACTAATTATCCTGATTGATTGTCACCAAAATAAAAAAATAAATAAAATATAAATAAAATCTTTGCAACAGCTAAATAAAAAAATATACAATTAAATACCACTATTAAATGATTAAAATGGTTACAATTAAAAAGACTGGTCATAAAAGTTTTGTCAAGGTCATAGAGGTACTGGAACTTGTGGGAATGTAAAATGTTCCATAGAAAACAATTCAGCAGTTTTCTAAAAAGTTAAATATGCCCCTACCACATGATGTAGCTATTCGATTCCTAAGAATTTACTTAAGAGAAATGAACACATGTATACATAGAAAGACTTGGACATAAATATTTAGAACAGTTTTGTTTGTGATAGAAACAAACTTGAAATCTCCCAAATGTTCATTACCTGGTAAATGGATAAACAAACTATGGAATATTCCTAAAATAAGATATTATTCAGCAATAAAATAATGAGCTCCTGATATACACTTCAACATGGATGAGTCTCAATATAATTACTCTGAAAATGTCAGACAAAAAATAAAACAAATTGAATGTCACAATACATAAAATTCCAGAAAATGCAAACTAATCTATAACAGCAGAAGCGAATCAGTATTTGTCTCAGGAGGAGACTCTGGGAAGAAGTGTAAGAGAAAGACTACAAAAGCATCAGAAACTAGGCTTCTGGTCACGATGGTGGAATAGATGGTCCCCAGTGTCACTCTCTTCCACAAATCAACCAATTTACAACTATTGAAAAGCAACAACAGCCAAGCTGGGGCCGCTAGAGCTCAGGAGAAGAGGAGGAGAGACCTAC
>NW_007739204.1:28533-33873 GCF_000696425.1 Galeopterus variegatus | reverse complement strand
AGATGGTCCCCAGTGTCACTCTCTTCCACAAATCAACCAATTTACAACTATTGAAAAGCAACAACAGCCAAGCTGGGGCCGCTAGAGCTCAGGAGAAGAGGAGGAGAGACCTACAGAGTGCATGAAGGTGGGAGAAGCCATGATGAGGGAAAGAAAAAAAAAAAACACTCTGACCATTTCGAGCCCTGGCTATGCTCAGGCTGGAGCTGCTGAGCTCATGAAACAGGAGCTGGCACAAGCCTCACCTGTGCCCTTCAGATGGAGTTACTTGGAGGCAGTAGGGGAGAAAAGGGCCATGGAGACCCCCAGGTCAGCAAGATGAATAATAGGGTTCGCATGGACCAACATAGGACTGAGGAGCCACAACAACTGAAAAAAAGGAGACACTTAGAGGCTGGTGACTCAGTGCAAGAGACTGGCACATGGTCCATCCCATGGGAAATGTTTGCAGCACAGGCTGTCGGGGAGATGGGCCCACTGCGAGAACACTGGGGTGCAGCAAGCACAGCTGATCTGCCCCCAAATCAGCAAAGGGCCACTCAGAGGAGACTGGTCATGAATATAGAATTGCATGGGGTGTAGTTTGATGAAAAGACTCAGGCCCAAACCAGAATTTCTACCCAACCCAGGTGCACCAGAACTCTAGAGAGTGGGAAGTACCTACAAAGTCAACCATTAAAACATGAGCTACACAAAAAGCTTTCCCTAGAGAATAAGCAGCAAAGCAGCAATTTAGCTCAACAACAGAACTTAAGTACAGGTCCCCACAGGAAGATCCCTCATTTTAGAAGTAAGCAAACATGACAAGAAGTAAGTTCCAGCACAGAGTTTAAATGTGGGAACAGCAAATAATGCAACACAGAAATGAAAGAAAAAACAAAGTACCTGCAACCAGAGACAAAGTTTCATATTAACTAGTAAAGGTCTCATTTCACCAAAGAACACCTATAACACCTAGAAGGTCTGGGCTACCAAGCCAGAAAGAGGGGAGGGCTGGGGTCCTCAGCAATGCCCCCTGACACCCACAACCAATCCCGAGGGTGGGGGACGAGGGCCTCAGCCATGCCCCCCCAGCACGAGCAGCCAGCCCAGCAATGACTACCAAGGAGCAGCAAGAAGGGTCCCACATTCCTGTGCTGGGATGGTGGGGTGCGAGGGCTTTTCCACACCCCCCTGACATCCACACCCAGCCCAGCAATGACCAAGCCACCACTGGAAGTCCCCCAGTCTCCCCTTTGGGAACGAAGGGGGTACCACAGGCCACAATCCCACCCCTCCTACTTCCTCTTTCTTCCATTACATTTCCTTCCCCATTACCCTCTCCCCCTCCCTCCCAACTGTTCTGCCACAACATCCTAGAATGTAAAAAACAATATTAATAAAATTAAATTTTCTTTAAAAAAAATTTTTTTTAGAAAAGCATCAGCAACTAAACTTTTTCAGAGATAGATGTATTCATTATCTTGAACGTGGTGTGTTTTTCATGAGTTTATACTTTTGTCAACAGTTATCAAATTATACACTTTAAATATGTGAATAATTTGAAACATTTTATACACTTTAAATAGTTTATTGAATGTCAATTACATTTCAATAAAGCTGTTTAAAGAAAACTGGATCAGGAGTCTGAGAAAATTAATATTTTGCCTTAGATTCTTTGAATCAAAATATATTTTAAAGCATGTTTCTTAATATTTTGGTTTCTTTTTAATAATTAGTTTTTCAGGATTTGTAGTCTGTCACACTTCCAGAAGTGGAAATCTCTTCCTAGATTCTTTTCCACACGATCTTATCCATGAACTATTGATGAAATTCTGCTTTCTAAGACCAAACTATGAGAACATAATTATACCTCTAAAGTTTTCTTAGATTTGCTCCACTCAATAACGAAAATAAGCTACTGACTTTCTAAATACTTATTTATTATTATTATTATTACTACTATTATTTTTTGAACATTAGACATCTTAAATTTATTTAAGATAGTCTTATTTTATAATTTTCCATCATTTGTAAGTGAATAGCATTAACCTCGGATAACTCACCACAGATAGAGATACCTTACATGGGTTTAGTTATAAAATCTTTGAAAAATAATTGATTAATATATCTGTGGGTTACCGAGTTGAATATCAATACCCACGTACAATGTGTGATAGTCAAATCAGGATAATTAGCATGTTTATCGTTAAAAAAAAATGTAATAATTCCTTGTGTACATTAACAAGTTTCTCACTAGGCCTCCTCCCCACCCCACCCCTGCCTCTTTTTTACCTCTAGTAACCACACCTCTGTTCTCTCATTCTGAAAGTTCACACTGAGATATCATCTCACCCCAGTTAGACTGGTTACTGTCAAAAAGACAGAGAACAGCAAATTCTGACGAGGATGCAGAGAAAGCAAGAACCCTTATACACTGTTGGTGGGTCTGTGAATTGGTGCAGCCATTATGGAAAACAGTATGGAGGTCTCTCAAACAACTACAGATAGAACTGCCATAGGAACTAGCAATCCCACTACCGGGTATGGAAATGGAAATCATCATGTCGAAGGGATACCTGCACTCCCATATTTATTTCAGCTCTATTTGCAATAACCAAGGTGTGAAATCCTGTTTATTACTTTTTAAATCAAAACTCATTAACTAGTCTTTCTACCCTTTTGGGAATCACCTCTGTACTATATATTTCCTCTGTAACTATCCTGTTCATCAGAAAAATGTTGAACAGGACAAAATATAAAGAAAGCCTTAAGAACTCCACCAAATATTTCCCTTAGTTGAAACTGATTAGTGAATGATTTTTCAGCATAATTCCAACTTGCATAACACACAATTAGCATGTTCTTTATAGGAATTTACTTAATATCATTATTGTGATATACCAATTTATTAATTCTTAAAAAGGAGAGGATTCAATTACTACTTTAGCAGTTTCTAGATTGCCCTATATTATAGAATTTTGGAAGTGTTATATCCTAAGTCATTTTTCACAATTTATGAATATTTTCTTCTTTCATTACCCTATATGTATTTTCCTTAAATATTATCAATAGAATTTATCTTACCATCTTCAAGCTCTTTGCCCAGAACAAAATGAACCAAGTCTAACACATGCATCCCATTGGGTTAACTGAGTGCCCACCCAGCTTTTACTTTCATGAGTCCCTGAAAACTCTTCAGTTATACTTAGTGACAGTCACTTCTCATTTGAAAACACTGTTCTATCCTAAATATCAATCTCTTAGTCACTACTGTACGCTGAATATCGTATGAGATTTTTAGTTTGAAATTAATAGTTGCTGCTTCCAGGTTTGTTTAAGTAAATGTTTTATTGTTCACTTACTTTACAGAAGGTATCAGTCCTACATATATGGCTATTTTATTCCAGTGAATATTTTGTTGTAAAATATGTTCAATTTTCAACTTGCTATATGTAGACTAGAATTTTCATCTTATATGATTTAGGGAGGTTTTGAAATATGACACAGACACAGAAAATATTGCAAGCTCTCATCACATAGGATAATTCATTTTATTACATACCTAATTCAAATTTCTTGAGTATAAGTTTTGATTTGAGATGGATTTTGTCCAGTATTAATTATGTCTTTCCTCTCTAGATTGAAGATATTGACTTAAATTATTTTAAAACCTGTGTTTACAAGTAGACTCACATTTTGAGTGTATAAAATATGGAATTTGCATTACAGCATTTTTGAGTTTCCCGTCTAAGCAAATTTATTGACTAAAACAAACCATCTAAAAAATAACTTACAGCATCTTTTGTTATTGTGTAAAAACTATTTTAATGCTCAGCCCCAAGCAGAGATGGTATCTACATTTAATAACAGCTACTTCAAAGATATGCAGAAACACATTTGCATATGCTACAAGTAGAAGAATTTATGTGCTTAGTTCACGGATATTAAAATTAATTGCAAAATACCACTAAGGGAATTTGTCTTTTGATGTTTTCTGTTGGGGCAAATTTATGTTTTAAGATTAAGCATTAAAAATGAAACAACTGAAAATAATGTATGTTTTCACCCTGTGATTAGTGTGTAGAGCACAGAAACATCCCAACCCATTATTAATTGAGTGTTTTCAAGGATCTGTGTTTAAAATATGCCACAGAAACATGTTTTCAGTACTTTATGAAGAGTTCAATTTCTTTTCTTAAAAAATAATTCTATACCAGCTGCTTTTTGATCTAAAAAATATATATACCAGGTATACGAATATTATGGAGGTGTTTACTGGTAATTTATCACTTAAAGGTTAAAAAAACCTTTTAATTAGTAAGTATGTAATAAGAAACTTAATGAAAATGCCTAGTGAATTTCATTTCACATAAAAATCAGAGGCAAAGTTGACCTTCTGCCTTAGATCATTTTATTCTTTTTCATAATTAAGTTTCTAAGTAATTTCATGGCCCTTAAGTAGCACACTCCTCTGGGTTCTTAGTTCATGTCTAATTTTCTCTTTCCAAAATTTCTGAAGAAAACTTCAGTCTCAGTGGACATGGCTTGATAATCCCCCAACAACGTGCCACCACATCACTGGTCTGAAGTGCTGCCAGCTCACACCTGGTGTTAGTAAATGTGGTAAGCAGACAAAATCAGCCAATTTATTGCCCTATAGTTGCCTTAACAAAAAAAAGAAAACAATTAATAGAATATTTGAGATTTTTTTATGAGACACAAGATCAACTAGTTGAGAGATGGAAACTATAGTCCACACTTGATCTAAATTTAGGTGCTTTCTTTTAAGAGTTAGCTACAGGGGTAAGACATTCCCATGAATGCTGAAATGAAAGAGAGTTCCCTATTCTTGCCAGGGTTACAGTTGATCAGAGCAGATGACATAATCCCTGAGGTGTCTCATCATGGTTTGGTAAGTATCAATATAAAAACCATCTACAAGTGTGGGATATACTATAAAGCATACATACTTCACAGGGCCTGGTTTTCCAAAGCCTAGAAGTTTCAAATATTGACCTTGCAAGGCCAGGAAATTTTCCTCAGGCTATAAGTCGCTGTTGCAAGATAAGAATTGTGGCACAGCAGGTTGCTGGCTCAAAGACAGACTAGTTACTGATTGTTATGTAAAGATACTGAGGAATTTATGTAAAGACACTGAGAAGTTGCTGTAAGAAGGAATGTTTGCTAAGATCAAGCTTGCATTGACAGGACCACGTAATTGCCTTGCTGGAAGGTCCTCTGGCTTGTTTCACTGAAAGTTACCAGCTTATATCGTTAAACTATAACCCCACCTTTGTCCTCTTCCTGTAACTTCCTGGTCTGGAAAATAAATGCAGGAAGAGAGCCCCAATTTGGCAT
>NW_007739204.1:2197-28110 GCF_000696425.1 Galeopterus variegatus | reverse complement strand
TCTACAAAGTAAAGCTTTCTTTTGCTAACCCTGAATGTTTTTCATAGCAAACTTTAATATCTTATTAAACTGGTGAATCTTATTTCATTTACTCTATCTTATTAGGATTAAAGATAGATGAAAAGAAAAGATAAGAAAGAGAAAAATCTAATTTTCTCAAATAAATACTAAATAGATAATTTTAAGAGGACACTTAAAAGAATAAATAGAACAGTGGAGTAACAACTATATATCCAATACCACAGGAATGTCAAATGAGAGAAAAATAGACGTGGGGTTAAATTAATTGGAGAAATCTTATGGGAACATTTTTATTATAGGTCTTGTGAAAAAAAAAAAAAAACATATTACAGGTGAAGTGAAAAAAAGGATAAGAGTTAGGTCCCGGGATCGGGGCTGGGAAGAAGCAAGTTATATAGAAAAGATAATAAGAAATTGTGAATAACTAGAATTGAAGAGCCAAGTGGAGAAAAATTAGAAGATGAATCTTTGATAAACAAAGTGACATGACTCGATAAATTTAATTGTAATTTTGAGACATTGCAACTAATGAAGTTTCTAGAACTGGGGAGGACAACTGGTTATTCCCAAAGCCTATTTTTGCCTTCTAGCATGGTTAATGGATTTTTAGCTAGCACACAATTGTCCAGCTAGCTACTACCATTCTCAGTCTCCTCTACAACAATGTGACTTTGTGCAATTGAGTTTTTGCCAGTGGAAGATGAGTAGGGGAATTAATATGGATAATTTCAGGTAACCTAATGTGATAGTTTTTTTTGTTATGTTGGCTTGTCTAGGCTACAGTTCCCAATTAGTCAAACGCTCTTTAGGTGTTTCAGTGAAGAGATTTTTTCACATATAAAGTCCCTAATCAGTTGACTTTAAGTAAGGAAGATGATCCTGTATAGTTTGTGTTGGTCTGACTTAATCGCAGTTGGAAGGCCTCAAATCAGAGCAGAGGCTTCCCATATTGAGAGAGAAAGAAAGAGACAGAGATGAGAATAAGGAGAAGGAGGAGAACGAGCATGGAGGAGAAAAAAGAAAAGAAGGAAGAAGGAGGACAAGAAAAGGAAATGAAAAAATTCTGCTTTGCACGGCAGCTTCAGCCCGTGTCCATGGAGTTCCACCCTGTTCGGGATCTTCTCTTCCAGAGCACCTGCCCTGTGGATTTTGTACTTGCTTAGCCAGACATTTGCACGAGTATAAGCAAATTCCTCATAAAGAAACTATTTATGTAGTACCTAATTGCATAAGTAAATTATGAATATTAAATATAACATATTCTGTATTATAATTTATATATGTATATATGCATATGAGTGTGTATGTATGTGGGTATACTATTGGTTTCTCTTCTCTGACTGAATCCCTACTCTTACACTTGCATAAGTAAATTATGAATATTAAATATAACATATTCTGTATTATAATTTATATATGTATGTATGCATATGAGTGTGTATGTATGTGGGTATACTATTGGTTTCTCTTCTCTGACTGAATCCCTACTCTTACAACTGCATAATGTGAAAATACTCTCACTTCTTCGCTTACCACCTACCAGCCTACCTGGGATTGAAACACAAATGTGAGCAGGCCTAACTAACTTGGACCATGAAGACCAGGGCAACAAATTACAATATGACAGAAAAAGGTGGAATTAAACTGGATTCTTGAAAAAAAAAAACAAAAAAACAACTCATGGAACCAAGTTGCCCACCTGTCTTGGACTGCCCACCTAACTCTACACTTATAAAAGAAATAAACTTTTATTTTGTTTGAGACAGTATGTTCTGGGGGTCAATTTACTTATTCAGTAGCTTAGTTTATATCCCACTTGTTATAGGACTATGTTCTTAACGAATAAAAATGTTATTTGGAAAGGTTTGGACACTATGGTGTTTAGTCAACTGGATCAGAAAGACTGGAAACAAGGTGACATTAACAAGGATGATGTTACTTCCATTCTGCTTGGATACTGTTGCTTATGAAGTCCCTTACCACTATGAGGCATAGAATTTTATAGAAGGCTGAAATATTTCCAGTGTGAGAAGCAAAGGAATATCAGAGATATATACTTGATAGTGGTTATATAATCTTACCCCATCAGCAGTTCTGAAAAACCCATATGAATGCTGAGTGGACAGATAGGTTCAAACTCTGTCTCTGTTGCTGTGTGACCTTCGAAAGTTAGATAATAAACTTTACCACTTCAGTTTTGTCATCTCAGAAGAGGGAGTAGTTTAAATAACTCTGCTTCTGAAATTCTCTGACTCCACATGTTGTTTGTCCTTATAGTAAAGTATAAGAATTCTGAGGAAATAAATGGTGTTTAGAATTGATTACTTACAACTGTGATTATTGCTAAAGAAAAACATTTCATGTAACATGCTAACTTCCACATGACTATGCTCAAAAATTGCTTACCCCAACAAATGAGATAGAAAAAACATTTGATTTGCAGTACCTAGTATTGTCAGAAATAGTAGCAGTAAGTTTTTTGGATTAAGAACTGGTAATTGAACTCTGAATTAGAATATATTACAACCTACTAGCTATTCGTCTTGGCCATTTTTCATCTGAAATTGTTGTTTGAGTTCAATTGCTAATTCAAAAATTAAATTAATTTAAATGAAATTCAAAATTAATTTTTCTCCTTAAGATTATAATACTTATAATTTTAAAATTATTTACCCCTTAAGATTCAAGGAAGAAAAAACCACACTGTTGCCAAAATAAGCTACATGGAGTTTTCTAATTTGCCCCATGCTCTTTCTTTATCCTAAGTTTTTATTCTTGCTATTTCTTTTTCCTGGAATATAATTCTTCCTGGTCAAGATTTCTTGCCATATCTTTGAGACACAATCATGTGATAAGTCATTGTGTCTTCTCCCGACAAGACTGGAATAGTGACCCATTTACTAGACTCTAGTCTTCTGTAGTATTCTATTTTGTATGACATGTACACTCTACTGGGATTAAAGTACCTATTTCCATTCTGTGATTGGAACACTTGGGGCTGCTTTGTTGAAACCCTAGATAGACACAGTGACATTTTAAAAAATGGAATGCAATTGTGTAACCATGTTATAACAAGAATTTCTTAGGTGGGCAATTAAGTGTTAATGCAGTACTTTCAGTATGAAGTGGTTTAAAGGACAGTAAGTCTTTTAAATAGAGATATCTATTTATTTGTCTGTCTACCTATCTAAATTTTATCCTGGTCACTGTGGAATTCACACTGACTATATTGATGGCCTCTTGGCAGGAGAGTTAATAAGAATCAGAGTTTGTACCTTCCTAGGGAGTGTTTAATGTTTTGCACTGTAATTCATTAGTACTTCTTTCTATCACTCCTGCTTTTCAGGGGAAAAGAAAAATACCCTGCATTCAAAACGCTTGCATAATGGGCTATACCTTATAAGTAATATTAGTTAAAGTCGCATCTAACCAGCAACACCTGCTACTGCCTCTTCCAAATTCCCATTAAAATACCTACGAAAACATATACAAATTTAAAAACTCAGAATGAAACCCAAATTATGAGATTCAACCTATTGATAGCATTTAGGAAACATTTCTACTAATGAGAAGTGTGATGATCCTGGATTGCAAAAAATCAACAACCAACCACACAAAATATCAATCGGATGAGCACATGACAATGACAAAAATGTGGCACCTCTGTTCCCTGAAGAAAATAAGAAGTGAATCCACTTCTTCCTTATGTCTGGTCTTTGGCTCAAAAAATAAATAAATAAATAAAAGAGAAATGAATAAAAAATATTGGATAACATTCTTATGTGTACTGTGCATATTATATCTTGAGTGACCCAGAGTGCATTTTCTCATACCACCATCATTATCCCCATTGATATCTCTTATATATAATCATTAACAAATGATGAATCACAAAATGCACCTGGACAAGACACCGAGCAATGGATGAACGAGGATTGGGTGAGATGGACATGCAGCAGGTCACTTCTCCAAAGATCTAGTTTTCACAATTATTATGCTACATGTTGGGGAAGAGGTCAGAGGAGTCCAAACAAAATTGTACTATACACTTAAGATGATGCTTTTAAAAAATCTTTTCTCTGATTAGATATTCAGGGAGTTAAAGAATGGTGGTGGTAGAATGGGGAATGAAAGTGATAAAAAAATAATAGCCAACACTTTTGTAACATTTCCTATGTGACAAACATTATTCTTAGCACTTTATGCGCATAAATTCAGTTAACTCTCTCAAAAACCATTTAATTAACTTTTGCTGAAATAAAGGAGTGAGGGGAAGTCAACCATTGTCCTGTCTTTATCCCATGCAAAAAATGTAGTGTTTGGCCAAGGTCAACACTAGGTAATCGTTCCAATAAGCTTCTTAATGCTAAGACTTGGCTTAATTCTTTAGAAGTTTTGTTTTGTTTGATATGTTCTTGTTTTTGTTTTGCTTTGTTTTGTTTAAGGCCAGCTCCAGTGTTAGGAAGACAATGTGAGAACAACTCCTGTTCTCCTCAGCTGCTAGTGTGTCAGTCTGGGACAATGCAGGTGCCCCTTAGAGATCTGCTGCAGGGCTGAGCATGCGCTGCCTCGGCTGCTTCAGTGTCTGAGGGATGGGCTTGCTTTCTCTGTTTCTGGGTTTCTTTCTGCAATGCAGTCAATACCTGAGCCCACTTCTCGTTTTGACTTTGCAATCTGAATTGTAGTGAAGGAAGCAAACAGTTCTTACACAGGCAAGTCTTCAGGCAGTCTGGTTGGGAACTGGGCCGTGTGAATGAAGTCCACTTTGGTCTGGATGTCCTCAAACAGCCTGAGGACACCCAGGGCTGTGCAGAACAGGAACTCTTCCCCATCTCTACAGAACAGGTCCCAGATATGACAGGTGAGGTCGATGGGCAAAGAATCACTATATAAGGTAAAGATCCAACCATTAGGTAGATGTCTGGAGTTGTTTTTCTTTAAGTGAGCAAATAATTTCGGCAAACTTTCTTCAAAGAATACCTCAAAGTCAGCAAAATAAGTCGACATAAAGCCATGGTCCACTCAGAAAAACACTATTTGATAGGGTTTATTCAAAAGATTAGGAAAAAAAAACAATAAAGGCATCTGTAGTATCTAAGTTCAAGATCAACACTGCCACTGTAAAGAACATGCACTGAACATAACACACATCCGGTTTGTAACACGTATTGGTACCCTAAATACTGTGCAACATGCCATGATACGGACCGCCTTGCTGAAAAATGAAGAGATTAAGAAATGTTCTAGAAATTTCCAGTTTAATAAGCTCCAGACTGGCTTTAGTATGGAACAGACTGGACAGAGAAGTGATCGACACTCAGAGGATTGGTGAGTCAGGTATTTTATCACCCCAGAGGGCCCAGAAAAGCTAGTGCTCCAAGATCTGAGCCCGGAGCACAAATGTTGCAGGGTTTATATAAGCAAACTCTTCTGGGTTTTAGGTTTCAGTTTCTTAGCATTCATATGGCTAAGGCAGCTGTAAGTTTCGTTTTCTCCGAGTTTATGTGGTCCAGCAGTACCTAATGTGATAAGCAGGCATGGTTGTAGAAGTGAGGAATGGAAGCAGTTGATTAACAGCTAAGCTGATGCAATAAGCAAGTACTATTTCAAAGGCAAAGCAGGCTACTGAAAGAATTAATTTCAAATTTTCCCAACAGCTTCTCTGTCTGCTGCTGAAGAACCGGCATCTTCATAATCCACTTCAGAACCTCTTCTGCTAAGGGACTGCCACCTTTCCTTGGCTCGGGCAAGACAGATGTCAAAGAGTTCTTTACTGAATAAAAAGAGCAAACAGCAAACTATACTGAGCACCCATTGTTGGAAATACAATCTTGAGGATATAGAGAAGGATCAAAGAGCCATCTGAAAGTTATTTACCAAAGACTTAGAGAATTATTTAGAAATCTATTAATATCTTTAATAATATTCAGTAAAAGAGAGAAATGTATACCATGCAAAGGCTATTTATACTTTGAGATAAAAAAGCACTATAATATTATGTGTGGAATGAATGACTGAAAATAGTTATTTACCAAAGACTTAGAGAATTATTTAGAAATCTATTAATATCTTTAATAATATTCAGGAAAAGAGAGAAATGTATACCATGCAAAGGCTATTTATACTTTGAGATAAAAAAGCACTATAATATTATGTGTGGAATGAATGACTGAAAATAAACTAGTAATATTAGAATAGAATCTAAATATCAAGGCCATATAAAGATAAGTAAACAATGTAGAAAATTGAACATGTACTTCAAAGGTAAAATTTCTTAAAAATTTGCTTAAGAATGAACAAAAGTGAAAACCTGATACATATGGAGGACATATATATGAGATGAGAATTATATGTGTTCCTGCAAAATTGAACATGTACTTCAAAGGTAAAATTTCTTAAAAATTTGCTTAAGAATGAACAAAAGCGAAAACCTAATACATATGGAGGACATATATATGAGATGAGAATTATATGTGTTCCTGTGGAAACAGAAAATTTGAGTTAGAAGCCATAATCAAAAATATGACTGAAGAAAACTATGGTGAAATGAGTAGCCTCAAAATATAGAGACCAAAAGGACTGGTTACAGTTGAGACAAAACTATTAAAAGATGCCCTTTCCCTATGCAGAACATTTGCTAAGTGGATAAAAGCATAAAAATTATTAAAATACCATCCAGGAAAAAACAGCATTAACTTATCATATATTAGATATGCCCACAATTCTATCATTCTTTATTGTCTTACAGCCTAAATATTTTCACTTAAAATATTTAAAATTATTTTCCTACTTATTAAATATACATTTAAAAACTAATTTCTAAATTTTTCATTATTTAATGAATCCTGCAATTTTCTTTAATATAAGCAAGGATATAATAAACATATTTATACTATTTTGGCATATATTCATTATTCTAAGAATAAATTGAAGTTAATGATTCATTTATGTATATGTTCTTAGGAATTTTGATATTTATCTTGAACATATTTTAAATGGAAAACTTGTCTGACAATAGAATTGTCTCAGCATCCAGTTTTCATGTGTCAAAAATATACCTGCTTTAAAGGAAATCAAAGTATAAGTACTGTTTTTAATGTTGCTTTTGTTTTCTAAGGACAGCAGTTTTGAAATATAGGTTGAGGATAAATATTTATTTTTATCCTAATTTTATAAGTTCCTTAATAATTGGCATAATCAATTTCTATAAACTTTACTATATTATTAGACCTTATAATTTTTTCTGTACTCCTATCGTCAGGCTATAACTGCTCCATGTTTTTTCCGTAAATCATTTAATCAAATACAAACATGTATTACTATTCATTATTCATTCAGCAAATTTTTCTAATACATTTGTATAAATCCTGAAAACAATATATCTGATAAATAGTTATTGTCTTGGTGTTATCCTTGTAAATATTACTTGTATATTTTAAAGGAATCTGGAAGTGCATAGTCATTTATATGTAAGGTTTCCAGAATGGGAAATTTAGCAAGTAGGGTATTAAACAATTTTAATAGTTTGCAATTTGAGTATATTAAAGTATATGTTTTTTTAATATAACCTCATATTAGATTGCTAAAAAAATGTTAGCACATATCTTTATCACGCCAGAAGTCAAGAGTATGAAAAATATAGGGAGAAATATGCTTGGCTCATGGTAGGAAAACAAAACAAAACAAAACAAAACTTTCATTGTTGCTGCCACCATTGAGTCTACGTGCCTCTCCAATCTCTGGCTAAATTTTCTCAGACTCCTCCAAAATCAGTCTCCCTGAAGTTCTGATTATTTCAGTTTTTCATGCTCAAAAGTTTCACTATAGGAGCACCTCAATAACCAACAAACACCTTAGGCTGGCGACATTCCAGGTTCCCTTTAATCTGACATCAGTCCACATCTACTGCCTTATTCCCTCACAGTTATCTTTCCTGAAATTGAAACTTTTTTTTTTCTTTCTATTTATTTGTTTGTTTATTTATTTTTATTTGCTCCCATGTGTAAGAAATTGAAACTTTTATTGTCCATAATCTAAAGTTTATTTCTGGCAACTCTTGTCCACTTTATTTTCTCATCATGAATTTTTTATGCCACTTTTAACTTTATTAATCTGTGTTTACCTTTGAGGAGGGCAAAATATTGCAGTGTGGAAGTGTTGGTTAGAAACAGATTGGTTTGAATTCCAGATCTATGGCTATCTCAATATGTGGCTTTGGGATAGCATTTGACACTCTGCTCTTTGATTTTTTCATGAGTACTATATAGAAGATGATAGTCTCTACCTCCCTGAGCACTTAGACAATGCCTGGCACAGAGAAAGGACTCAGGGAATATTAGCTTTTGTTACTTAATCAAATACTTTTACAAAACTTATTTTAATTTGCGTTATGCTTCTGTGCATACACACATTATTTTCGTCCTCTTTGGACTATGAAATACTGATGTCACTAATTGTGACTTATTTCTCTTTGTATTGTCTTAGTGCTAAACACATCATATTGCTTATGGTAAACTTAAATTGAATACCAGTTGAATAAAATAATTCCCAGATCTATTAGAGTTGCCTAATAAAGGAAAGTTTGCTTCACAAACTTCCTGCTCATAAAAGCATTCAAATAGGTTGGCTAATTCACGCAGTGGAATAATGCATAAGTTTAATAAAGTTAGAGGGATAGGGGAACAGATGAGCTCTCCGACCTATTCTAAGAATCTTAGATAAGTAAAGAGATCTAACTACTATTAAACAAAATAGAGGAGAAAACCGTTATTGAATGGCTTTAGATCACCACTTTTATTATGAGATCACTGTGGTTTAGGGTCAGATAAATGTGTAAGGAGGAAATAGAAGTCGTGACTTTGAATTATTTTGGTCAGGAATTGTATTAAGAAAATATAATTTCCAAACCTGCCACATACTTAATAATGCCTACTAAAAAGCCATTGCCTGGTGATAATTGGAATAAACTGGGGATCCTGAAATTTAGTTTTCCAATGAACTACTAGCTGTGTGATTTTGAAGCTGTCCCTTAATCCCTCAATATCTGCTTTCTCATCTATAAAATTTCAGCTTGAACCAAGTAACCTCATAATCTAAACTTTATAAGAGCCATGAGGAAACATTAATAATTTTAATATACAGAATGTTAAATAGACTATATATATATATATATATATATATATGTATATATATATATTTCTTAAGAATTTTGGAAATTCAGAAGCACATAAATATTCAGCAAAAGATACGGCCAAATTACTGACAAGCAAACTCTGGTGTATTTTCTTATCAACCTAAATTAAACTGCAATTGTACCCCAAACAGCCTTATCTGTCTGCAGGCTCCTGCCAATATGTAGTTGGATCTCTCTTCTGCAGCTGTCAGTGATCCTCTGAAGAGACAAGTGAATACTGTTGTCAAATTATAAGTGTGGAAAATGGCACATTAAAGCAGAATGAATAAATTATGTTAGCACTAGGAGAGCATCTTTAACAAATGAACATAGACAACAGCTATAGTATAAGCTTCTAATTTTGCACAACTACAACTTCAAAAGTTTTTAAAAAGCTGACATTTTAGTTTAGTAATGTATAGTTTTATTGTGGTTCCGTACTTTAACTTTGCCATTGTTACACAGTTTTTTCCCCTTCTCTCATTATGCTGTTTATTTATTTATTTAAATTTTAACTTCTCAATATACATTGTAGCTGATTTTTGTGACCCTTTTCCCGTTCCTCTTTCCCCCTGATGGAGTTTGGATGTGTTGTCCCCTCCAAAACTCATGTGGAAATTTGATCTCCAATATGGCAGTGTTGGAAACTGATTGAGTCATGGGGGCAGATCCCTCATGAATGGATTAATGCTCTCCCTGAGAGTGGGAGGATTAGTGAGTGAGTTCTTGCTCTGTATTAGTTCTCGTGAGAGCTCATTGCTTAAAAAGACCCTGGCACCTTCTCTCTCTCTCTCTTGCTTCCTCTCTCTTGCTTCCTCTCACCATGTGATCCGCTTGTACCCAGCGGCTGCCTGCCACTTTCCGCCAGGAGTAGAAGCAGTCTGAGGCCCGTACCAGATGCAGCTGTCCCAGAATCATAAGGCAAATAAACCTCTGTTCTTTATAAATTACCCAGTCTCAGGTATTCTGTTATAGCAACACAAAACGGACTAAAACACCCCCCTCCCTCTTTCCCCTCCCCCTCTTCACCGCATCATATCTGTTCACTTGTCTTAACAAGTTTAAGGAATTGTTGTGATTGTTGTGTCTTCTTCCCCCCCTGACCCTTTATTTGTTTTTGTGTTTATTTATTTATTTTTAACTCCTACAAATAAGTGAGAACATGTGGTATTTCTCTTTCTGTGCCTGACTAATTTCATTTAATATAATTTTCTCTAAGTCCATCCATGTTTTTGTGGACAGTAGTATATATTTCATTCTTTTTTATAGCAGGGTAGGATTCTGTTGTGTAGATATACCACAGTTTCCTTATCCACTCATCTAATGATGGACATTTTGGCTGGTTCCAACTCTTGGCTATTGTATACTCAGTTTTATTTTAAAAAGACTTTGAAAATTAAGATTACTAAAAAGATTCCTGAATATGAAGTCAGAAAATCTGGTATTTTTAGTTTCAGTTTTTCCATGAGAATCTGTAGTATATAACCTTATTGGGTCTCAGTTTCTTTATGTGTAAATTAACACTATATTATATCCAAGGTCTTTCTAAAGCTCTTTCTGACTTTGTGAGTATTCTATTTAGTGTTGATATAGAAGCCCAAAATACTTTTTTTTTACATTGCATGCAGTATAAAAAGGTGTATATAATTATTTTCCTATATTGTAAATTAGTTGAGGTTAATTTGAGAGTATTAATGGAAACAACTTGGTAAACAGATCAGTTAAATGTTTCAGGGAAACGGAATTAGAAAATGAAGCAGGTGGAAGATTTGTTTTTTCACTGCAGATGTCAGATAGGAGCAATGCAGACATTATTTACTTCAGTGCTAGAGTCACAGAAACAAATTATGCATTTTTGTGTTTGCCACAAGTATACCGGAACTGTACTCACCTTGGATATTTAGATGGAGACTTGGCAGCCCCAGCAATTGTTAATAAAAAGAATATAGCAAATGGAAACAACAATTTAGCAGGTAGGCACAAGTACAAAGAAGAACATAATTGGCACTTAGAATTCAGATAAACAGGCATATGAACAATGCCCTTCAAAAATAAAGCCACTAGGTTGTCTATCACACCTTAGACTACCTTTAAAGGTTATGTTTAGAGAAACAATGAAGGAACAGGGTGGCAAATGGTCAGAACAGGCAGCAGAAATAGTGCGATTTTTACTTGGAATAATACATAAACAAGCAGTAAAGTTGGAATCTAAGCCTGTGGTGCAGGTGCTAATTATTCTTTCAGTGGCACAAAAAGAGGTCAGGGAATGGAGTCTGATTTATAGCCTATCTCAGCTAGTACTGACCAGGCATAAGTAATTCCAGATGCCAAGTGCAATGGGGGCACTGGAGGGGCTCAACAATAAATAGCTGCAATAAATTTTTAGATGAAAATTGTTGCACCTCTCTTCTATTACTATTTTTGCTAAGTAAGGATTATTTTGAGTTATAGAATGTGGATTTGTGCTGACATTGACTTTAAACTTGTGTTGAATTTTAGTATAGCTGGACCAAATGTATTCGTCATCTTCCCACCCACACCCCACCCAAGTATCTTATAGTCAGCCTAGATCACTCAGTGACAAGCATCTCTTATAATAAAGTTAAAGTCTTCTATGAAATCAAGTAACTATAATTTACATTCCTCTAAGAAAATAAAAATTGGAAACAAAACTAAAAACATGGCTTAGAATTTTCTTTCCTACTTGTCTCACTTGTCAAATTCATACTTATAATTCAAGACTTAACTGCAACACCTCTGCTCTATGAAGTCAGAATGAGCATTCTCCCCAAACTTCCCCCTTGAATTTAATCACATTTATATTGTACTGCAAGTTTTGTCTATTTCTTAGTCTTTACTCTCAGCCCTTCAAGGCAAGAAATTTATCTCAATTATGTATGTTGAATGAATGGACAAATACATGGATGATTGGAATAGTGGATGAATGATGTACTTACTCTTACTATCTTGACAACCAAAGACAGCAGTTCTAGGCTTGTGATTGAAAATGATGGCGCAGTAATAGAAGTTATAATTGGTAGCTTTCTGAAGCTAAGAAAAGTGTAACACAGAGGGTCTAAACCCTTGGTATGCACCAGGACCATGTGAGAACATTTTATAAAAATATTGGTATCTGAGTCTTACTCTAGTAGACAGGTACTCAAAGTGGTCCTTTGATAAGCAGCATTGGGATTACCTGAGAATTTGTTAGAAATGCAAATGCCTGAGTCCCATCACAGACACTCTAGGGATAAATCAAAGAAATCTGTATTTAATTAAGCCCTCTAGATGACTCTGATACACGATAAAGTTTGAGAATAATTGTGAGATTCTGATTTAATTGATGTGAAGTTTAATATAGGCATTTATATTTTGTATTTTATCTTTTTATTGAAAAAATAACTGACTAAACATATTTGTGGGATACAGAGTTGAATATCAATACCTGTGTACAATGTGTGATGATAAAATCAGGATAATTAGCATGCCCATCATTATAAAACATAATCATTCCTCTGTCCATTAACCAATTTCTCACAAACCTCTCTCCCCTCCCCCTTTCCTACCTCTAGGAATCAGTTTTGTTCTCTCCTTCTGAAAGATCAATGCATAGATTGTGCTTTTGTTCTTTCTTTCTTTCACTCTCACTTATGAGTGAGGACATGTGGTATTTCTCTTTTTGTTACAGGCTTATTTCACTTAACATATTTTTTCTCCAAGCTCATCCATGAGATTGTGCTTTTGTTCTTTCTTTCTTTCACTCTCACTTATGAGTGAGGACATGTGGTATTTTTCTTTTTGTTACAGGCTTATTTCACTTAACATATTTTTTCTCCAAGCTCATCCATGTTGCTACGAATGGCAGAATTTCATTCTTTTTATGGTAGAGTAGTATTCCATTGGGTATATATACCACATATTCTTTCTCTAGTCATCTGTCAACGGACATTTAGGTTGGCTCCATATCTTGGCTATTGTAAACAGTTATGATAAATATGGGAGTGCAGGTATCCCTTTGACATGATGATTTTTATTCCTTTGGGTACATACCCAGAAGTGGGATTGCTGGGTAGTATGGTAGTTCTATCTGTAGTTGTTTAAGAAACCTGTTTTCCATAATAGTTGTACTATTTTACAGTCCCATGAATAGCTTAGATTTCCCCTTTCTCCACATCCTCTCTAATATTTGTTATTCTCTTTTTAATAATAGCCATTCTAACTGGGATAAGATGATATCTCAATGTGGTTATGATTTTCATTTCCCTGATTAGCAACATTGAGCATTTTTTTCATATACTTGTTGGCCCTTTGTATATCTTCTTTTGAGAAATGTCTATACAGCTCCTTTGTCCAATTTTTAATCAGATTAATGGGGAAAAGCTGGAAATTTTTCTTTTAAGGACAGGAACAAGACAAAGATGCCCTCTCATAACTTCTATTCAACATAGTATGGAAGTATCAGCTAGAGCAAATCATACAAAAGAAAGAAGTAAAGGACATCCAAACTGGGAAAGAGGAAATAAAACTGTCCCTGTTTGCAGATGATATGATCCTATATATAGAAAAACTTAGGACTTCTACCAAAAATCTCCTAGAACTGATAAACAAATTCAGTAAAGTTGTACAATACAAAATCAATACACAAAAAGCAGTAGCATTTTCGTATACCAACAACAAACAAGCAGAAAAAGAGATCAAGAAAGCAAGACCATTTACAACAGATACCAAAAGAATAAAATACCTAGGAATAAATTTAACCAAGAAGGTGAAAGAGTTTTACAATATAAACTACAAAACACAGCTGAAAGAAATTAAAGAGGATGTCAGAAGATGAAAAGATATTCCATGTTAATAAACTGTAAGAATTAACATTGTGAAAATGTCCATACTGCCCAAAGCAATCTATAGATTCAATGCAATCCCCATCAAAATACCAATGACATTGTTCACTGAAATTGAAAAAAAAACAATTCTAACATTTATATGGAACAACAAAAAACCCCAAATAGCTAAAGCAATCCTGAGGAAAAAAAAAAAACAAAAGGCCAGAAGCATTACACTATCTGACTTCAAATTATACTGCAAAGCTATAATAACCAAAACAGCATAGTATTGGCATAAAAACAGACACTTAGACCAATGGAAGAATACAGAACCCAGAAATCAACCCATATACAGAACGTCAAGTGATCTTTGACAAAGGCACCAAGAACATACATTGGGGAAAAGACTGCCTCTTCATAAATGGTGCTGAGAAAACAGGACATCTGTATGTAGAAGAATGAGACTAGACCTGTACCTCTTTCTTACCATATATGAAAATCAACTCAAAATGGATTAAAGACTTATGAAACTATGAAACTCCTAAAAGAAAACATAGGGGAACACTTCAGGATGTAGGACTGGGCAAAGACTTTATGTATAAGACCTCAAAAACAAGGCAACAAAAGGAAAAATAAACAAATGGGACTATATCAAACTAAAAAGCTTCTGCACAGCAAGGGAAACAATCACTGGAGTGAAAAGACAACGTACAGAATGGGAGAAAATATTTGCAAACTACATCTGACAAGAGATTAATATACAGAATATACAAGGACCTCAAACCACTTTACAGTAAAAGACATTCATAGTTTCTTTAGAGCTCTTCAGATGTTTCTAACATGTAGCCAAAGTTGTGAACCATGGGGATAGCAGAAGTGAAGAAAAAACTAATATCTATAGATATAGATACAGATATATGGTCAAATTCACAAGACACAATAAGAGTGAGTTGGATAAAACTAAAATGGAGGAAAAAGAGAGTATGTAAGATTGTAAAATGTTGACTCAGCTGAATTTTTGCTGTTTTAACTGTGCTGAAAAGAGGAACATATTACAGAGGGAAGTATTTTCTATAGACTCCTAGTAGAAGTGACTTGATTATTCTACAAATTTAATGTCAATTCTGGATGTCATATTTTCTGCTTTATGAAATAGCCAAACTATAGGACTATTTTCTTCAAGAATTATCAGCTATACATACATTGGTATAACTGCATCAAATTCAATCTTATTTAATTCTTAAACAATTCTTTGAAGTGTAAGCATTATTACACTAATTTTTTACAGATATATAAACAAACTCAGAGTTTAATTAACTTGCACAGAGTCATACAACAAACGAGTGACATAGCTGAGATTGGAACTCAGGTCTCTTTCACTGAACCTATTTCTCACAAGCAAGATACTTGAGATATTAATATCATTAAATATGAATCATAGGAGTTATTGTAAAGGCTGTAATTAAAATCCAGTGTGGGAACTTTGCCATACATGATATATAATTTTTTACCTATTTTTCACCTGTGCTGAGAAACAAGAAGAAGCAGGAGTAACACATTTTAATGCCTAATACTGACTGAGTATTTAATATCCATTAATATACTTACCTTTAAAAATCCTGAATGGTAAGTATTATAATAACTATTTTTAAGTGAGAGAATTTTGCCTAAAAGCAATCAGAATGGTGACCAAGCTCACACAGCTAGGCAGTACTGGATGTAAAATTCAAACCCAGCTCTGTTTGATCACAAATGAATTTGACTCTTCATTGTCAGTACAATGGAATTTCTCTCTCTCAAACATCTGGGAAGAGAAAAATTATCAGTGAGTGATTCCTGAATTACTCTGAGACTGAAATGAATGGCAAAGAGTAGGATGAAACAAGATAAGGCTGAAGTGAAAATAACATGAAACAGTGGAGAAATGTGAATGTCAGTTTAAGAGCATACATTTAAACTTTTTGAAATTGGCAGGCTTTTCTAAGAGCAAAGGGAATCTAAGCAAATTCAACGCAAATAAAAAAGCAGAAGCAGAAAACTAAATACAGTGCTGTGGAGGCTGAGCAGACAGTAAATATTAATTGAAATTGGCAGGCTTTTCTAAGAGCAAAGGGAATCTAAGCAAATTCAACGCAAATAAAAAGCAGAAGCAGAAAACTAAATACAGTGCTGTGGAGGCTGAGCAGACAGTAAATATTATGGCCTGGAAAATCATGGGTGAATTGAGGAAAGAACTGGTCATTAAGGAAAAATCAGGGTGTACTATATAGGGGGAGGAGATTGTGCATTTTAATTAGAAGCAAAAGTATGAAAATGTATGGCATCTTCTTAGAAGCAGGAATTAGGTGTAGCTGGAAATGAAGGTTTTGGAAATGTCCAGAGGACTGACAGAAAAATGGATAGGAGGACAAGTTCCAAATATTTCAATGTGTGGAATATTCTCTGGAAGTTTTTCTATGCTAATAAGTGCTTTTGTGCAAAAGAGTGACTTGAAGGCTGAAATAGAGAAAGGTCTAGACATTTGGGGACCAGCGGAGGACTAGAGCATTGGTCTGAGTGAGAGGTAATGAGTGCTAAATATGAATAGTGGGTACCCCAAAGGGGAAATTGGTTCACTTTTTATGACAAAATTGTGTCTTAGTCTATTTAGGCTGCTATAACAAAATGCCATCAGCTGGGTGGCTTATACAAAGCAAATTTACTTTTCACAGTTACAAAGGCTAGGAAATCCAATATAAAGGCTCTGGCAGAATCTGTCTGGTGAGGGTACATTTTCTGGTTCACAGATGACACTTTCTCACTCTGTTCTAACAGGTGAAAGGGACAAATAGGCTCCTTGTGTCCTTATGTGAGTCCTCTTTTAAGGACACTAATTCCATTTATGAGAGCTCTGTCTTCATGATCTAATCACCTACCCAAAGCCCCACCTCTTAATACCATCACATTGGGGATTAGGTTTTAACATGAATTCTGGTGGGACACAATACAATAGAACCAATGCTTTTGTTTCTTTTTTTGTTTTGATATGTTTTGTTTTGATACCACGTATAGTTGAATGAGAAGAATATCAAAGGTACAATCTTGAAAAGTATGCTAAAGATGAGTTAAAAGAATCCACCATCAAGTAGAAGAAGGAGTTATGTGAGTGATGGATGAACCAGGAAGAGCAAACTTATTTAGAAAAATGCTGTATCATTTTTCCAAATTTCAGTCCTTCAAGTAAAACAATTTCATTTTCACCATATCTCCATACCACCTGCACTGTGAGTTTCTTTAACGATTTTTGTATATTACCACCATTTTCACATATTTTGAAAATGAACTTTATATCATTACTATTAATAAACTGCCCATATCATTCTAATTTAAATTAAAACAAATATGCAACTGGGTGTTAATAAGGATGGCAATAATTGAGAAAAAAATTTCTCAAAACCCTAGGCGAATGTTTCTCCATATATGGGAAAGGCACACAGAGACATAGCTGTGCTCCCAAGTAGGACAAACTCCCTGGCCTTCAGGTCCCAGGGCTTTTGATGTCACCTGATCTGGGTGAGTATCCTCCCAAGCCTGCAAAAAAGTTTCTTCAGGCATTCTCACAGTGGGGTTTCTACCCTTCAGTTATCTTCCAACTGCTTTGGGGACTCTGGCTTCCATCTCTCATGCTACTCACTTGAGCAAGTCAGTGGTTGCAACAGCAAGGACCTTGTAGGGTTTTCCCTTAAAGGTGAAATATCCACATTCACCATTCATTCCTCTAGGATTCCCAGACAGGCTTCATGACTGTTCAATTCTCTTCTTTAAATAACTCGAAATTTTTTCTGTGTAAAAAATTTTAAGTTATTTAAAGAGGAGAACTGAACAGATAAATAAAAATGATGTCTAAAATTTGTAAGGTACCTAAATTCAGAAGAAAAATAGTGCTAGGCTTTTTAAGGAGAACTATGTCATGGGAGTAGTACTGCATTAATTAGGGCAGGATCAGTCTTAAAAGCTTCATATTTTAAGGGAACATTTAGACTGTTTATAGCTTTGGATTAAGGAGCCTTAAAAAATCTTGTATTTTTCTCTGTTGATCTCTGGCTTATAAAAATAGACTCATTTCACATAGTGAATAACTAAAATATAAACAAAAGGATGGCTTTAAATTAAGAAGTTTAAATAAAATTTTGAGGTGAAGGTATTGATGTTGTTGTTTATAATTTTGAGCATTGACTATAATTATTTCTCAGTTATCCATACCAGAGGACAGACAAACTTAGAGTTTGCTCTCCATAACACAAGACCCTACTAACTACTGTGTAGCTTTGACTACAATTAAAGGCATTGTCTCTAGGTCAAAAAACTCTCACTGTTTGACTGTTAAGGGTTTCAGGTGATTGGTGATCTTCCTCCACCTGCATGCAAATTATTAGGGTAATATGACACTTTCTTTCTAAAATCAGGATATACAATTTTTATTAAAATTGGAAACCGATTTGTGAATAACACACACATTCACACATATGTAAAATGAAAGAGAGAGAGAGAGGGATAGAGGGAGAGAGAGCTGCTGCTTTTAGATTACTTTCTGCAAATCTAACTTACCTGGATGTGTAAAGGCACAATTTGTTTTTCTCTGAAGATAGATTGTAAATGTATGTAGTTATATAGTACTTTGTCATACAGTAGGCTGATTTAGATTTATTTTATGCAAGTTTTTAGAATAGAACCTGTTTCCATTAGCAAGCTAAATCCTTAACTTTGCTTAGATAGCACATCCCAGGACAGCCCTGTGAAAATTATATTTTAGTTGATGTTGCCATGCCTGTCCTGTTCTCTACCATTAATGAATTAAAATGGAATACTCATTTTTCCATCATATTCAGTCCTTTTCGCTGTTATCTCAAGGGCACTCTAAGAGCACTAAGAACCGGTATTGGAATACTGCTATTAGATTATTGGAACATGGTCCTCTGAGAATCTCAACAGGCCATGAATATTATCAAGTGTCCTTGAGTCAGTCATCTCATACAAATGAATTTGGGATTAATGTGCTACTACTTCCCCAATTAGCATAGATAATAAAGAATTGATTGCAAAATTATGAGAACAAAAATCTAGTTTTTTGCAGGACAGCTGAAAATAGTTTTTAAAATTCCTATTCCTGGATAATATTTCTTACGCCTTTTCTATTTTTTTTCTATATAATAATTTAATTCATCACCTCTGAAGCAATTTGACCTTTGCCACCTCCACCTGCCATTGTTACTGGCCCCCAAATCAAGCAAGAAATAGAAGCAAAAGATGCACAATAGAAAAGGCAGTGAACTGTTAATTTCTCCTATTATTTGATGGAGACCTCTCTTGCTGTGAGACTGACTTTCTTTTTCTTTCTATTAAAAGCTCTATTATAATGTTCTTTGAAGAATTTTCAGAGCATTTAGTAGATAGTAGTTATGAGTTTGCAATAATGTAAAGTATGATAACTAATATTGCATTGATTTTTTTTTATTACTTTTGACATTCCTAAAACACTAAATATTTGACTTTTAAGAGTTTACTATAAAATATACAATTTATATGTATCAGGGTACAATTTTATATTAAATTACATCCTCTTTCATGGAAACTCATGGGAAGTAATAATGAAAAGCTTATTAATCTGTACCATTGCAATAGCCATAAAATTGATTTATGTGCATCCAGTTTCTTCTTTTTTGATCTATCCCATGGATAACTGCCAGACTGAGCACTTGGATTCTGACTCCACTCTCACAGGCCTTCAGATCCTACATACCATCAAAATAAAGTTGAAATTTAGAATAACTTCCAAGCCCCTTTAGCATTTAATCCTACTGTAACGTCTAAAGCCTTTTCTCACTGCTCTTCTCATTGTTTCTATGTCTTATGCCCTGGCACAGCTATAGCTTCATATTTCTTCCCAGAGATTCCAATGCACTTCTGTCCATTCCATCTCAGTTGTTCTGGCTCATAGTCAAATTCTAGCTCTTGCTCCCTCTTCTGACCACAAGGAACTTCTCCCTTCTTTGAATTTTATAGCTTTCAATTATTTANGCTCAAAGCAATAGTGAGTGTAATGTGTTACTTACCTGTTTCAATGGTGAATGATGCCAAGAGCATTCATTTATTCATTAATTCAACAAGTTTATGAGGTTCCCATTATGTCTTAAGAATTATTCTCTGAGTATTGCTTTCCAGTTTCATGTCAATAAATGAAGTAAGCCAGACACAGAAAGACAAATACTGCATCATCTCTCTTGTATGCAGAATCTAAAAATAGAAGTCAAACTTGTAGAAGCAGAGAATACAGTGGTTGTTATCAGAGACTGGGGAGTGGGTGGTTGCGGGGGAGGGAATGGGGAAAGGGTAAAAAGTCCTTTCAGTTAGGAGGAATAAATTTTATTGATCTATTGCATAGCATGGTGACCGTAGTTAATAATAATATATTATTTATTTCAAAGTTGCTAAAGGGTAGATTTTAAACATTGTTACCACAAAAAAAAAGGAATGGGGAAAGGGTAAAAAGTCCTTTCAGTTAGGAGGAATAAATTTTATTGATCTATTGCGTAGCATGGTGACCATAGTTAATAATAATATATTATTTATTTCAAAGTTGCTAAAGGGTAGATTTTAAACATTGTTACCACAAAAAAAGGTAAGTAAAGTTACAGACATGTTAATTAGCTTGATTTACTCTTTCAATAATGTATACATATATAAAAACATCACATTGTACCCATAGATATACAATTACTATTTATCAATTAAAAACTCTTTAAAAATCATAGTGGATTTGGAACCTGGCCCTGAGGGATATTTTCTCCAGAAGCCCTGACTTACTCATATACTTGTCTGCTATCCAGGACCTTTCCTGTGGTTACTGCCTTCTTCTAGTATTCTTCTAACTAAACCAAATAAACTTCGCAACCTATAACTTTAAAAAATTGCTGTTGTGGAAAAAACAGCTCTCTTCCAGAAATCTCTCCATGCATGCTACTTTCTGTTATTACAAAGTAAATATTGTTGGCCACTGGTGTCACGTTGGATGGTATTTAAATTTGCTATGCCTTTGTCTTCAACTTATGGCCTCATCCTGTAGGTAACTAATACCTCTCTATTCATTTTCCTGATTCTCATCCTGTTGCAATCATAACTTAATCTGCCCTTTCCTATAGGGAAATTTAGCATGGCATGCTATTTATTTATGTCAACAATTATAATTTTCTGAAAATATGGTTGCAGGAAATATTTTATGCCTTTAGAATTAGGCTTCGGTCAGAATTAGGAGTCATATCCTCAAGGTATAAGTAAAATTTGATTTAACATAACCTTTGTTTCAATGCATGGTCACAAAGGTTTTGTTTTAAAAGGCAAATAGTTCGGCAGGCACTGCATTTTTTAACACTTAACAGAGTGTTCGGTGTATGGTATGTACTTAATACATATTTACTGAATTAAAATTTGGTGTTTTTGTGCATTAAAGAAAGAACACCTGAAAATTTCAGTGTATGTGTGTTTATCTACACATGTGAGTGTGTGTGTATCTCTGCATGTGTGTATGTTAGTACATATGTGTGTCTCTGCAACTGCTTGAGAGATTGTGTGTGTGTGTGTGTGTGTGTGTGTATCTTCTTCAGCTGAAAGACTCTACTGTGGTCTCTGGGTCCTGTCTTGGCTTACACTCTCTTTAGAATACTTGTATCTGTTCCTAGTTCTGTACATGCATTTAATCTATCTTGGTTTTCCACTTCTTATCTTCAAAATGAGGGGAGTTGATTTAAACAACCTATAAATTCTCTTCTACCTCTAAAATCTGAGATTTCATTGATTAGGTCTCTTTATTTTATTCCATTCCTTTCTCATTTGTGTTATTCTCAGATGTGCTTCTCCTTTCCACAGGAAACTAAAGCACCATATTACAAAAACAGTCATAGTAGAAAGCATAGAAACTGATTAAAAATAAATCTACTAAATAAAAGTAATGATACATGAATAAGGTAATATTTTTATGACTTCCTATTTCAAAGTTCGCTATTACCAGCTAGCTACTTGAGTGAAGAAAAGCAGAAGCTGATGATAAAATTGTCTCATTAAAGTGGGATTTGACTTAACTCTGAATGTCAAGTGTATAGATTCAGGCTTAGAGTAAATCTGGGCCCTTTGGCAGTTGCAGTATCTATGACTTTGCTCATCCCTCTGGTCTATTTTTCTTTTCTACTCTGAACTGTTATTTATTTCTTCACAAATTTACATGGCCTAATTATGAGCTCCTCAAACACATGAATCATGACCATATTTTAATTAAAGTTTTCAGTAGATTCAGGAAGCTTCTCTAGAATAGCAATCATTCTGAAATAATACAAACTGGATCAATCAGCTTTAAACTTTTTAGTCCTTAAACTTTGCTGATTATAAATTTCATTTGAAGGAGTTTCTTTTGCTGATAATCAAAATCAAGGAATCTTGTAAGGAATCAAGGAATCTCTGTTTCTTAATAATAGACTTGAGGTCTCAGTCTTTCTCTCTTTAGATATGTTGTCATTTGCCTCCTGGCAAGGCTTCCAGCAATGATGCTGGGTTACAAGACTTAGAATTAGAACATCCGATGTATAAGTCAGAGTTATCCAGAGAGACAGAAACAATAGGATATAGATATATGTAGAAATAATAAATATATGAGAGGGAATTTATGAAGGGAATTGGCTTATGCAATTATGGAGACTGAAAAATCCCATAGTCGGCTGACCACAAGCTGGAGAACCAGGGAAGCCAGTAGTGTGGTTTGACCCAAGTCTGAAGGTCTCAGAACCAGGAAAGCCAATGGTGTAACTTTCAGTCCAAGGTCTAAGTCTTGAGATTCCAGGTGTGTGTGGGGGTGTGGTGGGGGGGAGGCCTTTGGTACAGGTTTGAGAGTCCAAAGACCAGAGAATCTAGAGTTCTGATCTCTAAGGGCAGGAGTAGAAGGTTTCTGTTCCAGGAGAGAGAGATGGAGAATTTGCATTTCCTCTGGCTTTTTCTTCAATCTGGGCTGCCAGCTGATTGAATGGCACCCACCCACATTGAAGGTGAATCTTTCCCACTCAGTCCACCAGTTTATATGCCACTCTATTCCAAAACACTCTCACAGATGCATGCAGAAATAATCTTTACCAGCTGTACTAGTCCGTTTTTTGTTGCTTATAACAGAATACCTGAAACTGAGTAATTTATTAAAAAAATGAAATTTCTTACAGTTTCAGAGGCTGGGAAGTCCACAGTCCAGTGAGCTCATCTGGTGAGGGCCTTCTTCTGGGTGGGAACTCTCTACAGAGTCCGGTGGTTACACAGGGTATCACATGGAGAGAATATTACAAGAGCTCTCTCATGTGCTTCTTACAAAGTCACTAGTCCACATACATGATAACTCATTACTCCAGGAATGGATTAATCCATTCATGAGGGCATAGTCCTCATGATCTAATCACCTCTCAAAAGCCCCACCCTTCAAATATCATCAGGTTTCTAACACATGAACCTTTGGGGGACACATTTGACCCATAGCACCATCTATCTGCATATCCCTTAATCTAATTAAGTTGACACCTAAAATTCACCATCACATCTTCCAGCCTCCATTTCCTGGAATGTCTTTCCGGACCAGGAATACTCTCTGATACTAATGCTCTCTCACATATATCCAAAGGTAGGCAAAAAGGGTTTCCTTTTACCACGTGAGTTTGTATTGTGAGTCTTTAATTATTCTCAGGCGGGCCAAACTAAGAGGAAAGGACTTAACCAAGAAAAGCCCCTTACCGAAATTTAAGTTCCTTGTGAGGAAGGGACTTTTGTTAGTTTACTTAATTAATATTTTCCAAACCCTAGATTAGAGTTTACACATTTCAGACACTTCACGTATATGAGTCGGTAATCTGATACATTTCTACCAATTGACTTACCAGTTTATGTCAGCCCTGGCATGTTCCCCAGAGACAAGTGGCAATAGCAAAATGAATGGTCTCTTCCTACCCACAGTGAGGAATTTTTACTTGAATCTACCAATCACAGCCAGCTACATATTTTGGGATATATTATAGTTGAAATAGTCCAATGTCTTGTATTATGGGTTGCATTATAAATAAATAACCAGAAAACCACCACCACTTAAATTAGCTTATGAAATAATTAATTTATAATTATGATTATGTTCTGTTTGGTGGAATTTAATGATAGAATCTGAGTTGCAGGAAAAGTTGAATCAATTACTTGCACTATATCAAGTCTCTTTCTACCTCTTGCTCTCTATCTTCTCTGTACATCTTCCATTTTATCGCTCTCTTTCTGTGGACACTACTTCCAGTTATTGGTCCACAGAAGTATTCATGATAAATAGTAGTTCTAAAATCTCTATCTTGTAGCTTTAGCCAATTGAAACTTTCTCTTATTAGCCTAGGCTCAACAGTGTCTCATTTAAATACTCAAAGTACACTTTTCAAGAAGTTAAAAGCATAATCCTTATAGAAATATAAATTCATGTCAAAATGTATTAAACTTCTTAATGTGAAACCAGAAGAATAGTATGATTACTTTTAAAAGTTTGAGAAAAAGTTTCGCTATTCACAGGAAGCTAGAATGTTGGAATAAGATTTATAAATCTCATGCAAAATTGTCTGATGTCTTACTAGGCAATAAAAAGGAAACTTTTGGGTGAAATCTTTAATATGTTTAAATCTCTATTTGCATCTCAGAAATTCCTTTGTATTACTATCTGACATGAAGCGTTTGCAGCATTATCTGTTTTGTACAAATCAATATTTACCCTTACAGAGTTGTAAAACACATTAGTCAATAGTAAATAAAATAAAACGTGTATACCCCTAGAAAATTAGAGAATTCTTGGCTAGTCCTGCTAGACAGCATTTTAGTGTAATTTTGAAAGTGCATGTAGTCATTCTTTACCTATATCTAAGCTATGAATATTTTTAAACAATGAAATAAAGATTTTTTTTCTTTTTTTTTTTTACTCACATTGCATAGATTAAATGAGAATATGCATAGAAAATGCTTAATACAGGTTTGGCACAAATAAACTCACAGTATGAGTACTGCTATGGTTTGCATGTTTGTCCCCTACAAAGCTCATGTTGAAGTTTAATCCCCAATATGGTATTTGAAAGATGGGGCCTTGAAGAGGTGATTGGATCATAAGAGCTATACCCTCATGAATGTCTTACTCCATTCATGGGTTAATGGGCTGATAGATTAGGGTCATCCTTTGAGTAGACTAGTGGCTTTATAAAGGCCTTGCCATGTGATGCCCTCCACTACTTCAGGACTGTGTAGAGTCCCCACCAGGAAGAAGGCCCTCACCAGATGTGCTCCTTCATTCTTGGACTTCCCAGCCTCTAAATCTGTAAAATAAATTTTATTTCTTTATATTTAACCCAGTTTCATGTATTCTGTTTTAAGCAACAGAAAACAGATTAAGACATGTACTGACTGTTAACATTGTATTTATTAACATTATATTACAATAATATAATCCCTAAACTTCTCTTTATCCAGAGGAACTTGACCTACCTTAGCCAATATTAGATGAGACATTAGATGTTAGTAAAGTTTACCAATATCCAGCATTTTTCTACTTCTGATTACACTTAGAAAAATTTTCCCATCCATTGAATTTAAGCATGACCAGCCCACATATCTAATTTTGGAGATTGCATGTGTCAGTTCTAGAACCAAACATTTATTTGCTGGTGATCAACATTCCAGCTCTCTCTATTTTTCCCTGCCATGGCAAACTATACCAAAGCATATTGAAATGGAAACCTCTCTCAGCAATAACCATGAATGAGCCGAGCTCTCCTTTGGCATGAAAGAGGAAAAAAAAAAAAAAACACTTTTTTTTTTTTTGC
>NW_007739204.1:0-728 GCF_000696425.1 Galeopterus variegatus | reverse complement strand
GTTACTTATAGGGTTGTCATATCCAAATTCATCCTAAAGAAGGAATACAAACAATAATATGTTTTTATTGTTTCTATAAAATTTAATTATTTGTTGGTTTTGAAGTAGTATTTACAAGGAACTAATGAGAGTGAACTTTTATAAGATTCAAGTTTGAGGAAAGAAATGAAGAAATCAAATATATTATATATTCCATATACTATTACTGTGACAGACACCTGGCTATTTTCTACCTTCTTCCCTCTCTTCTTTTTTCTTTCTTACTTTGTTTCTTTGTTTTTATAATTCTGAGTAGATACAAAAAGAAGCTTGCTATTATAGTTTTATATAAAGTTATAAGGACTGTCTAGATTTCTATCAATAATCCTAAAAAGTAAATATTGCTCTATTGCAGTGACAAGAAGCAGCTGTCCTACTTTGTGAATTTGGCAAGTATCACTAACAAAAATTATATGTTAAAATACTATTTTTACTTAGACATTAATATTCAGAGTATCAATTTAATGTTTTAAAAGATTCTCTGCAAAATATAAATAATAACGAAAAAAAGTTATAAATATCCTATTAGGTTTTGTATTATGGTATACGTGGAAGTAGAAGAGCATTTACATTGCCATGTCAAATCTTACAAATTATTCTAAAATCAACTTTAGATTCTGAGAGATATTTTTTTGTGTGTGCATCTGAAATGTCTTTAAGCACCTTTAAAAGCATCACCAAGAATAAGA
>NW_007739203.1:36851-38040 GCF_000696425.1 Galeopterus variegatus | reverse complement strand
TAGACGACAATATGGGTAAAAGTTATCTTTATTTTCAAAAAAGAAGGTAAAATACTGCCTTACAAAGGGGGTTGTTTATTCTGATTATAGTCAATATCATGATATAAAATTTCTTTGTTAAAGGACATTCATTTTCCTATATTCCCAGCAATAATACCTATTTCTAGCAATTATAATCTTTGTTTTTTTACCTTTACAATTTAGTAACTGTGGAGGATGACTCCAAACAACACTATAAAGTATTTATAATAACAAAGAATAATTTTGTACTCAGTAGAGAAAATTTTTTAATGAATGACTATTTTTTAATTATTTATAAGGCACAAAAACTGGCTATTTTTAAAAAGTAATTTTATTTACTATTTGTAAGTAGCCAAAAGGGTAATAGATTAAGATACATAAAATCATTAGTTTTATAACAGAATAGTTCCTATTCCTAGAATAAACTTATAATATATATACACGGTGACCACCAGTTTGTTCTTTTATAGATTTTTTGCCAGAATTTTAATTACATCTTAAGATTATCCTATATTCTTTGAGAGAAATCCATGAACCAGATAGTGATTAACAGAAGCAGAATCATCCCTAAATTTTGCATCTGAGCTTCAGCTAAAAGAAAGGCTGGTCTATAAATAACATCTTTAGTGAAATCTATCACATTTCTCCAAAGAACTGCAAAGGCTTCATTAACTCTGACTTCTCCACTAAACTCAGCAGCAGTACGTTCCCTCTTTAATGTTTGAGCAGTACTCCCCATCTCTCAAACTGTGAATTTATAATGCAGTTGTTGTTGACAAAGTATAGCTTTAAAAAAAGGCAGCAATAAACTCAAGTAATACAGTAGTCAACAAATTTAATAGCATTTTAGTTCAATAGCAGTTAAAATGTTCCTTTGCAATGTAGCAACATCTTACAACTGTAGAACCAAAAAACTTGCCATAAGGCATAGATCTCATGTGTTGTTGGGTGTCCACTTTTCTTTCATGTGATGCCCCCATGCACATAATAAATTTGTATACCTTTTCTCCTGTTAATTGACTGCTGTAATTTTATTTCAAAGACTCAATTATGGAACCCTTAGAGTATAGAGGGAAAGTTTTCCCTCACCTACAAAAGCATACACCTGTACGTACATTGCACCCACCCTAACTCTAAGAATGACAAGAGTGAAATATTGTCACTCATA
>NW_007739203.1:34061-34970 GCF_000696425.1 Galeopterus variegatus | reverse complement strand
AAACATTTCTGTAACCATGCAACTAATATTTACTTATTTGATTTAGACTTATGAGTTATTTTCATTCTCTTATATCCAGCAGATCAATGTTGTAAAAAATATTATCTTTAATTATGAATAAATTGTCTGTTATAAAACACAAAGCAGTTAATCTCTTGGGTTTCTGCTGAAGCCATCACTCAGATCTATCCTTCACCTCTTTATTAATAAATTTCCAAGAAACTCTGAATGTCAGCACAGAAAATGAGAAGCTCTGATAATATCCCATCTTTTCTCATACTAAAATGAACTTAACAAGGCCATTGTTCTCTATCTACAGATCAATGTCTTTTCTCATATCTCACCAGAACTGTAGGTGAACTTCTATACAGCCTTGACTTACTCTAGCCCAGAATCTCTTGAGTGATATTGTACATCCCTTACAGTATTCATCTCTTACTCTCCTAGTGTCCTTCTTGCTTTTTTCTCTATTCCTATTTATTAACATGACAAGCATTAAAGATACAAAAATTAATATCTTGGTCTTTTCACCCCAAGAACCACACTTTGATTGTCTCTTAACTGTTTCAAAAGTTCATCCTCAAGCTCTCTAACGTAGACTCTCCCCTAAACCCATTCTTTCCCTTATGTTCTTTCCCGCTGTGTTCCTACTTTCTTCTATTCCTACTCTTTCTCATATAATTCTGTGAGATAACAAATATTTATCTCTGACCTCAATCGCTTCCCTGTATTGCCAACTAGCAGATGGAACTCATCTTTTGGAGATCCCATCTATACCTCAAGTATCACACATCTAAATCCGGACTCATCTCTCAAGCTTTCTTTCTACCTACCCCTGATATGTCTTTCCTAAAACTTCATTTTCCATCCTCCTTCCATCCCGTCAGTTCAATCTCCTCTGTCATTGGT
>NW_007739203.1:31807-33478 GCF_000696425.1 Galeopterus variegatus | reverse complement strand
CCTAAAACTTCATTTTCCATCCTCCTTCCATCCCGTCAGTTCAATCTCCTCTGTCATTGGTTTATCACTCCTCTTTCCAAAGACTTACCACAACCTCCAATATCACTGAAAGTTTAGAGTCATTTTTCATTTAACAACAATTAAAGTAGAAATATCAAATACCCTTAATATCTCTCAAAGTTCTCTGTTCACTTCTGGGGCTTTGCAACTTTTTTGCTGTTTTTATTCTTATTTTGTTTTTTTCCTTTTTTCTGTTCCCTTCGATGCAATACACATTTATCTGGAAACCAAAAATTCTCCTAGGTTTTCACCATTGGGCCAGGCCACTTAAAAATTCAGTAGGTAAGAACTGCAGATTTTGTAAATGCTTTTTAGTGTTGTTGACTTTCTCTTCTTGTTCTACATTATTAAGAAGACACCTCAGACTGTAAAGTTTTTAGTTGTCACATACTTCTTCCAAATTGCTTCAGATGCCTTATCATTGCTCCCAAGTAGGGAATATAAGGGTTTTCATGCATTTTTATTTGTTAATATAATTCCTTCATAGAATACTGAAATTTCATAATTCTATGATTTTATTTATATTTATATAGTATTGGAAGTAAGTGATAAAGCAGAAAGATAACTTCCACTTTAACATCATTTACAAAATAACGACATGGAATATTATTAGCCAAAATAAATAATAGTAGTCACAATTTTTTATTATATAATGTTTAATGTAATTTAATTATAGTGCTTAAATTTATCAGAATTGACTCATTGCAATATTGTGCAGTCATTACAAGCACAGACTCTGGAGTCAGACTGCTTAGGGTTCAAATCTCAGCTCCATCAGTTACTAACTATGTGACTTTGAACAAGTTACTTAACCTTTGTTCTGCCCAGCTTCTGCCTTAGTAAAATGGGATAATAATAATTGTCTTATATGGTTGTTATGGGCCAAATTGCATCTCCTGAGAATTTATATGCTAAGCCCCATGAAATGCAACTACATTTGGAGATAAGGTCCTTAAAGAGGTAATCACGTAAAATGAGGTCATCAGAGTGGACCGTTATCTAATATGACTGGTGGCCTCATAAAAAGAGGAAATTAGAAAACAGACACAGACAGAGGGAAAGCTATGTGAAGACACAGGCAAAAGATAGCCATCTACAAGTCAAGGAGAGAGGCCTCCAAAATAACCAACTTTGCTAGCACCTTCATCTAAGACTTCTAGCCTCTAAAATAGAAAATAAATTTCTGTTAAGTTACCCAGTCTGTGGTATTTGTTTTGGCAGCCTTAGCAAACTAATATAAATACAATACAAAGCACTTAGTAAGTGCTACATAACTGCATGCTCTTGTTCCTGTTTTCATATCTCCACGTATTCAGTGCTCTATATACAGTTAGTGCATGGTCTCAACCAAAGTTAGCACGAACATAAAATCTGTTCATTGTGCTTCTTGCATTCAAATTTAGAAAATGAGGCAATGAGAATTCTAACTTTGAGAGGACTATATGGAATTGAACATGGCACATCCTATTGCAGTAGGAGTTTAGGAACATTGGCCCTGAGTTTGGAGCTAAGACCAGAGCATAATCACTACATATCCTTTCAAAAGTGTGCTTGGCACTGTAGTCAGGCTAAGCCTATCGAGAGGCTGACACATTTAAGAAAAACTAAGAG
>NW_007739203.1:28139-31348 GCF_000696425.1 Galeopterus variegatus | reverse complement strand
ATTCATAAGTATGTTGACCATTAAATCTTTTATCCAAAATGGGACAATTCTGAAAAATAATTTAAAAAAATTCATATCAGTAAATTTTAAATATTTTGATGGCTTTTTCTTAAACAATCCCTTAATTAACCTAGCATAAACACAGTGTCAATCTGTTCCTATCACTATAATTTTCTCTCTAACACACATTGAAGAAAAAGAGAACAGAGGCCTACCTTCAAGAGAAATTGAGTTGCTGCAAATTTTTCCACTTGAAGCTCGTGAAATATTTTATAATTTAATAATATTGTGCTAATACATAACGGGATTTCACTTAATTGCTTTTAAAGTTACATTTATTTAATTCTTTTAAATTCTTTCTTAAGAATTAAGACCATCAAGATGAGCTAATTGAGTCAGAAGGGAACTAAGACATATCACCGAAATCTACTCACCTGCCTGTATTACAGAATTGTCTTTCTTCCTTTCTATCTCATTTCCTTCTCCAAAAATTATTCAATACCTACTATGTGCCAGAAACTGTTCTTGGTCTGCTAATACAAAGTCTAACAAAAAATGTTCCTTTCCCATATAAAAGGCAGGGGAGACTGGCAATCAAACGAACAATTGTCTTTGCAGGGTGGAAGAACTGTGATAAACGTCCATAGGAGAGAAGCAGCTTTGGGAGTGGACAGCAGGTGTCCATCCTTAACTGGAGAAAGTAGGTAGCACGGAGCAGCCCTCAGAGCTACATGCTTACATGCTGAACTAAATCTTAAGGATTAACACAGGTTGTCTAGACACAGATGGTGAGGGAGAAGAGGGCATGTTAGGCCAAAACTTTTAAAAGTGCACAAAAACGATGGCACAAAAGAACATGGCTTCTCAAAAAGATTAAATTGGAAAAAGTGTTTTATAGGAAATATTGACCAGACAAGAGCGCCTGCCAACCAAATGAGGGTAAAATTGAGTTCTGACTCTGAACCCCACTGAAATGGACATTTTTATCGTCCTTGGCATGTTTTTAAAATAAACCTGTATTTTGAATTCAGCCTTCTTGGCATGTTCCGTTTGCTTGTGTTTCAGTATGACTATGTGCTTAAACATTTACCAACTGTATCTTATTTTCGCATGTAAAGTAATACACACACCTGCACCAAACACACCCCCACCCGCACCCCCCCACACACTATGCTACTTAAGATTTTCACTAAGAACTTGCCCAAAATTATATTGTCAGGAAAGACTTAAAACAAGTATTAAGCTCATATGATAAGTGTTCCTTCCCACTAAACTCATGTGTAGCTGAAATTTTCTGTTTTGTTTTTGTATTTGCTGTCTCCACTATTTTAGTTATCATTGTCATTTGTAACTGAACATTTAAAAAAAGTTGCTAGAACATTTTCTCCTTCTTGAGCTACTTTTACGACCATCAGATTTTAAAAAGAAAAACATAAATTATGTTTTGTGCAAAGGCTTCTTAAAAATATTCAGTATGAGGGTACTTCAAAAAGTTCATGGATAAATAGAACTCAAAGATAATATGAATCTTCCCATGAACTTTTTGAAGGACCCTGGTAATTAGTTGATCTCTACCTTAACACTCAGGATTGTATCATCAACACAATACAATCTTCCCTGGATTATTTAGAAGAGTTACAGGCCCTTGGGCTAAATTATCTGATCAAACCAATTTTTTTGGATTATAAAGAGCAAAAGTTGAAAAAAGCATGGTAAATTGGACCAAAGTAGTACTGGTCACAGAATGACTCTTGGTGCCTCAGTTTCTTCATCATTTAATGAGCATATTATTAGTGTCTAACTCTCAATTATTGTTATGGTTAAATTAATATGTGTAAAGTAGTTTAGAAATTTCCTAGTACAGAATAAGCATACATTAAATGTTAATAACTTATTGTTGTTATTATTATTAGTTTTTAAAGCCAATCATATTTAGTATTCTATCATCCACTAAATTAGTAGGCAAAAAAAAATGTAATGCCTATTATAAAGTGTGTTTTAAAATCTTAGAAGCGTCTTGACAACCAAAGAAATGCTTATTTGTTCAAAACATTGGGCTTACTTTTTTAAATGCATTATTTTTAAATGATATATATTGGGGATCAGAACACAACACCCCAAAATATGGCACCTTGGCTTAAGAAAATTGATAAAACAGCAGAAGCAGGAAGGTGTCTCAACTTCTCCCATCCTCTCTCTTCTGAAGCATAGAATGGTCACAGAAACTGAAATTCTCCTTACCCTTTCTTCCCTGAAGCAGACCATAAAACCTAGGAAGGTCACTCCTTGACTATTTTCCTCCCTCTCCCCTGAAGATCCTCATGTGACAATTGTACTGCTCCATACCCAGAGGGAAGGAATGTCACACAGAGACACAGGAAAGAATTTGAACAAACAGCCCTTTCTGAGTTCCCCCAGATTTCTACCTTTAGATCATGCCCTTTTGTTTTCCAATCACACCTCTGCATGACTATCCATAAAAATACACAGTTTTCCCGGGGTCTTTGGGTATTCATTTCTGAAGCGTCCCCTGTCAAATAAAACTTGTATTAAATAAATGCGTTGTTTTTCTCTTGTTAATGTTTCTATTGTTATAAGGGTGTCAGCTGTGAACTTTGTGATGAATGGAGAAAAGATATTACGGTTTCTCTCCTACATGTAATACTGAAGGTTTTGCCCTTGTGGGAAGAAAGACTTATGTTTTGGAAATTTATTTTGGAAATTCAGAGTTGTTAAAACTGTTACATATGGCTGAAAATCTGTTTGATAAGTAAAACCTCTAGACTTCTGTGAGCTTACTCTTTGGAACCTTAGGGTGTAACATTTCACCATGTTCAGCATTGTATTTCATTAATTAATTTGATTAAATCTCTATTTTTGTTCTGCCTGTTAACTTTACAACAGAAATAAAAACTACTCATTATAAACTTCTTCCGTAATGTAAGATATATATAATATTCACAGATTTTATCTGTTCTTATAAAATTCAAACATTCATTTTTTTAACAGTCAGGATATAGCTTTATGTCTAATGTCCTAATATTGCTAATGCAAGTTTAAGATTACTGAGTAAAATTTTAATTAATCTATATTTTTTTTATAAATGGATGATGTGGGCCTTTTTATTATTACTATTATTTGGTTTGAAGCCAAGAATATAACATATCTTCTTATGCTAGTATATTTTAATGCCCAACAGATGACCAATT
>NW_007739203.1:25706-26736 GCF_000696425.1 Galeopterus variegatus | reverse complement strand
AATTTCCATGTAAACCATCTAGGGAGATTTCAAATTCTTGTGTGACTATTTTCCCTTGTGGTAAATATCTTTATTTACTCTATCAGTGTTCACATTTTATACTCTTGATGTCAGCATTGATGAGGATTATGGGAAACCTTGCTTGATAATATAATGTTTGATGTGATTGTATTTTTGAACAAAATAGTGCAGAGGACTATTAGTTCTATTTCACATTTTTTTACTTCTTCCACATCTATATTAACTTAATTAAGTAATCTGGTTTCTAATGCCCATTTTCATTCCTCTACCAGGCACAATTAGTTGTCCAGTTATGGCCACTTCATCATCTTTCCTAATGGCATAGAGAGGTTGACTTTTCTGGTGTGTCTACTCATTTCCATGTGGTTCATGTAAATCCAGATTAGTGAACAAACCTGATAATCCCATTTTCCCCTGACAGTTATTGGTATNGGTGCCTCTGCTTATATTTTCTTCACTACACATTTCCCTAGATTCCATGTCATCTAGAGCACAGAATCCACTGACACATTCATTTTTCATTATCATGTTTAGCAGTCAGTCCACTGACACATTCATTTTTCATTATCATGTTTAGCAGTCAGGCTAATCAATTATTAAAAGATTTTCAGCAATAGTTATTTCACCACCATTTGGGGAAAAAAAACTTTAGTGAAGCAATAATTAGAATAGAGATAAGGCAAGCTTTTTTGTTGCTTTGGGGGTTTTCACAGAGGATACAGAAACCAGGCCAAATATCTTTAATACAAGATATAATAACATTATTTACATCATTTAACTAACTTTTACCCTACATTTTAGCACTGTAAGTTTTAAGCTGGATAGTTGAATTGGTTTAATTAAAAACAAAATAACACAAGGCAAAACAAAACATACCTGCCATTGTTATTGTTTTTTTTTTTAAAAAAAAAAGGTTAAAACTTTCAGCAATAAATATTTAGAGACAAAAGGACAAATTGGGGACTAATTCCTTGATTTTTTATTTCCCTTATTCTAGAGTCACTTGATT
>NW_007739203.1:18977-24481 GCF_000696425.1 Galeopterus variegatus | reverse complement strand
CAGGCTGGATTAAATGGAAACACTAAGGATGGTGAGGCTGAAAGATGATGTAAAAGAACCTGGATGCTTCATGAGAATTTTGAGTCACCAAATTGATTAACTTCATACCTGTTCTACCTCAAGATATTTATTATAAATCATAACAAATACCTGTATTTTGAAGTCAGTATGAGTCATGTCGTTTGCATTTTGTTAATAAATACATTTGGAAGTGTGCAGTATCCTTTTTCTTTAGGAACTGTGGTGTGTGATTCAATCAGAACAGAAAAGCCTGTTGGTTCCTAAGCAGTGATTTATCTTCCACTCTCCCAGCATTCATCTGTAGACATGATATCCATTGTTATCCTCCACTCCAATAGTTCTCGCTGTAGAAATTCGATAACTACCTAATGCCAAAAAATCAGTAACAAATACATCCTTCAAGAGGCACTTTCATTCTAGGAAGAGATTTTAATTCAGACCTTCACCCAGAAGAATGGAACATCTACTTAAAAAATTATAGCAATTTTGAAAGACTCCTGGGAAGCACTTCTCATTGTTTTTTAATATTTTGTCTATGATATCTCCATACTTAGTCCATTCCTTGACCATAAACTGTCATTGTGTTAGGAGTGCTCAGATTACTTTAAAGAGAATGAAGTTGGATGCTCTGCAGTCTACTCAAGGTTAATAATAGTAAGGATTTGTTCGTTTGGAAAATGTCTGCAAATGATAAAAGAAAGCATGGCTGTGTTGTTTTTCTATGTGTGGATGTACAACTGCTGCATTTTGGCCTGTGTATAACCAAGATTGAGGGTAATATAATCATGTTACTTTTCTTTTTTTCAATTGAAAAAATGTGTTTATTCTCTTAATGGTACGACAGTTTTACTGTACATAAAATAATTGTTGATACAGAATTTCAGGGTCTAATATTGACTTGATATTCATTAACTTATTCAACAAAATTATGAATACCTTTTATGTGTCTAGCACAAATTTAGCTATTGGGGATACAGCACTGAACACAAGCCCTAATGGAGGAACTCTGTAGGGGTATGGATGGGAAACAAGAGATAAAGAACAAGTGCAACACATAAAATGTCAGATGGTGATCGGTGATATGGAGAAAACATGTAGATAAAGTAGAATAGGGTTATGGGGTAGGGAGGAGGGCTGGATTTTATTTTAAGGTAGTCAGGAAAGGCCCTTATTGAACATAAAATTTGAGTAAATATCTGCATTGACATTTGCTGTGCCATCTTGTACCAAATATTTTTTGGCATACAGAAATTCATGCTTGGGAGGTTGATAATAGAAACTTATTAGCTTTAAGAAATTTCTATGAACATTATAGAATAGTCTCTATTCATATAAAGGTCGGCATTCCAATTTCCCAAAACAACCTCAGCTTCAAAACACTTAAAATTAAACTCGTCATCTTCTCCCAAATCTATTACTCTTTTCTCCTCTCCTTCCCCTTCCAACTTAGTAAGGAGCATACTACCATTGCAGTTCAAATATCTAGACATCACTAAGATAGTTTTCTAATTCAACATCCAGGCTCCCTAAGGTTATTATCTCATTAAGGAAGCTTCATTTTCTACTACTAAAATCCCATTGCTAATAGTGTCCANTTAAAATTAAACTCGTCATCTTCTCCCAAATCTATTACTCTTTTCTCCTCTCCTTCCCCTTCCAACTTAGTAAGGAGCATAACTACCATTGCAGTTCAAATATCTAGACATCATTAAGATAGTTTTCTAATTCAACACCCAGGCTCCCTAAGGTATTATCTCATTAAGGAAGTTTCAATTTCTACTACTAGAATTCCATTGCTAATAGTGTCCAGTGCAAACACAACTAAATGTGCATTTCCTTTTTGTTTGTTTGTTTTATATGTTTATTTTATAAATTTGGTCATTTTTTCAGAGAACTAAAACCAATAGGAGAGAAAGAAAACGGTTTTGTGTGCGCTAAAAAGAATAGTGCCTTCCAGAAACAGACTTGCAGATTGCTCCCCCAGTGCCATCTCATTCACTATATCCTCTTTCAGAAAGAAAAAAAAGAAAAACTGTGTATTGAAAATGTTTAAAAGGTTGATGTAAAATAAAAGTCTATTACTGTTGATTGCTGACATTTAGCCTTGAGAAATTACATTCGGAGTAACGTTTTAAAAATGATTGAGTGAGGTTGCTGAAAAAGGTATTTATAATATGTAATTTTATGATTTGTGTTCTTTAAAAACCATTAAATAAGGTTTTTGAACAAAAAAAGATTTACTTTATTAAAAAATATATAAGATCTGAGCTTGTAATATTATTAGCTGTGAATATTACTTAAATTTAAGATAAGTAGAGTCTCAATAGCACATACACAAAAAACTGGCTTGCAACTGATAATTAAATGAAATATTCTATCTAAAGATGCCACAGAATGATAAAAATTAATTTCTTCTATTTATAATCCCATGAGGATACACAGCTACTACATCTGGGACAATTTATATAATTTCATCTTAATTCTCCAATTAGCTGAACTTCCAGATTTTTGAACCTTCCTGAATCTAACACTTTACTTCCCGCATTTCTAAGGAAGTATGCTAAGGCTTTTACTCCTGTGTTTAAACTTAAAGAATTCTTGGTGTTACAAATCATGCTTATACATGTTTTTGTACCAAATGAATGATGGACATTCACCACATCTAGATTATTCTCTCTCTGAATCTACAGCTTTATTTTGGAAGGGTTGGAGTATCAGCAAGCTATTTACTGGCAGTTACTTTCACAGTGAAGTCACTTAATCAACAAATATTTTAAACTTCCTAGTATAACTTTACTTCCCGCATCCCTAAGGAAGTATGCTAAGGCTTTTACTCCTGTGTTTAAACTTAAAGAATTCTTGATGTTACAAATCATGCTTATACATGTCTTTGTACCAAATGAATGAGGGACATTCACCACATCTAGATTATTCTCTCTCTGAATCTATAGCTTTATTTTGGAAGGGTTGGAGTATCAGCAAGCTATTTACTGGCAGTTACTTCCACAGTGAAGGCACTTAATCAACAAATATTTTTAACTTCCTAGTATAATCAGTGCTATGAAAAATAAATAAGATCAATACAATAATTCTTCCTTTCAAGGTTATCACAATTAAATAGGTAGAAAAAAATACACATGGAAATAATGGCATCGTGAATGATATAAGCACAAATTGCTAGAGGTCAGAGGAAGATGAATATTCTTCTAGTTGGGATGATCCAGAAAGCTTAATAGAGGTGATATCAGTGCTAGACTTTGGTGATCAGGTTTAATTTTAATATGTCAAATAATGTATGTTTGGCTGTGCTATGTCATATTGTATTTGGTTAAATGTACATAAAATTTATTTCAGAAATTATCATGTATTCACAAGTATTCACTTTGCAAAACACCTTATAACTAAAAATATATTCATGTAAGGATGTAAGATATAGGATTATAGGCCTAGTACAGATTTATCATAGTGATTACTTATATAATAAATAATTCCTAATTTTACAAAAGATTTTGCCTCCAGTCCTTAAATAATAAATCTTTATAGAAGAAAAAGAGATAAAAAATTAATAAACATAACTTTCTACTGACATTAACATCTATATTAACTACTAATGTGCAAATTATAAAATGAGCTTCATAAGAACTTTTCTGACATTATAAAATGTATGTCATAAAGTGTTTGTTTTCTTATACCTGAGATCTAGTTTCCGTAAATGTCCGTAGAAATATCGAGCAATGCATCTATCCTTTGAACTTAATTTGAAGAAAAAAACTAAAAATTAAGAAAACAATATTGTTGTCTAGATTGATATTAAATATTAGGAATTTTCAAAGTCACACTAACCAAAGATTAGGCTGGTCGGAAGTAATGTAGCTGCTCTTTTGTCCCCCATCTCTAATTCATGGTATTTGAACATATGCTTATAACTCACTGAAGTGATGATACGTACAAACATTGTCTGCTATGATTGGTCACAGTAGAGTTAAGCAGACTTAAGCCCCTGAAGGAAGGATGCTTCTCTCACAGGCGTGGTAAAGACAGGTTTGGCTTTTGCCATTCCTAGTGTGGTGCTTCTCCTTTTGAATGACCCACTGTTATGTCCCAAAAAGCCAAAATAGGCTAAACGAGGTCTAACAGAAGCCCAAGTTACTAAGACACAGGATCTATCTAGCCTAAGGGTCTCACATGAGTATGTTAGGGATGTCAACACCAGGCGGGAATGCATTCCAGACAGTGATTAGGTGGTCTTTTCTGGGCAGCGAATATAAATTGACATCAGATTCAGGCTTGACAGTAAAATATCTGAAGCCTTTTGACCTAACATGCAGCACATACTGTTCCTTTCCTGTTGCTGTGGAGAAAAAAAAAAGAAAAAATTAACCTAGTCAATTTCTCTCCAACGTGTTCGCAACTATATTACAGTGTTTCCAGGAAGCAACAGATAAGCGTGGGAGGTGGTGAGGCAAATATCCTACAATGTCACACTGTCTCTAAGCCAATTTTGGAGACTGCGTGGCTCCTGAATCATAATAGCTCATCAGTACTGAGCGTTTACTTGGTCCAGGCAATATTCTAAGGGCTTTACATGTACTAAACCACTTAATTCTCACAAAACACTGTAAGGTAAATATTACTAATATCCCATATTTCATTTTTCAGTTGAAAAAAATGGAGGCACAGAGAAATTAATAAACTTGACCAAAGCTACATAGCTAAAATGTAACAGAGCTGGGATTTGAATCAGATAGTTCTGCTATAGAAAAAAGAGCAAAGAGAATTAAAGTATTTTCATTATTCTGAGATGGGCGAAAAATATACAAAAATAATACAGTATATTAAAAGCAATGTCTGAGTTGTATGTCTGCTATACTCTACTGGCTCTATCACCTAGATGGGACTAATCAGTGTGTGTAACTAATTTTTTGCATATGTCATCACTGTTATCTCATGACATTTTCAAATTTTCTAAAGTAGCCTATCATATCAAAAGAAATGTTTTTAAACTAAACTTTGTGTTTACCTATAAATGTATATTTATAAAAGCTACTGTAATAATATTAAATATACACACAACTAGTGAATAAATAGAGGTACTATAACACATTAACACACACATTTTAAAACTTAAAGATATCCTGGGCCGGCCTGGTGGTGCACTGGATAAGTGCGCCGCTTGGGAAGCGCGGCGGCGCTCCCGCTCGAGGGTTCGGATCCCACATACAGACCGGTTCCCGCTCACTGGCTGAGTGAGGCGCGGGGGCAACACCGAGGGTTGCGATCCGTTGCCGGACACGGAAAAAGACAAAAGACAAAAAAAAAAAAAAAAACTTAAAGATATCCTAAAAATTTATCCCAATTCTCACAGTTTACAAATGAAAAACAGAAAGGTAATCTTACCAATGGGCAAATAAACTCCTAATAACTGACTTGGGTCAGTATTTTTTCCTTTGTAGGAGGCTATAGGGGACAAAGTCATATTTTTC
>NW_007739203.1:15805-18552 GCF_000696425.1 Galeopterus variegatus | reverse complement strand
AGCTAAAATGTAACAGAGCTGGGATTTGAATCAGATAGTTTTGCTATAGAAAAAAGAGCAAAGAGAATTAAAATATTTTCATTATTCCGAGATGGGGGAAAAATACACAAAAATAATACAGTATATTTGTAAGGATACCATAGGCACTCGAATGTAAGGATACCGTGGGCACTCAAGTGGAGGGAGAGGGAGGAAGCATTCCCTAGCAATATGGCGCCCTTCCGGGTTCTTCTCCGCAGTAAACAAGCCCAGCGGCGCCAACACCCAAGCCCACCCGCGCCAAACCTCAACCAGTCATAGGTCAAGGCTCACTTCCTGCCCAGCCCCATCCAATCAGCTACCGCCCAGTCCACCCTCTATCCAAACCCAGAACGCAGCTCACTATAAATGTACGCACAGTCCTTGAATAAAGTGGAACTTCCCTGGCAAACTGTTAGCCCGGGTCTCGCGTGATTCCTCCGTCCGTGCGCCCCTTCAATATTAAAAGCAATATCTGAGTTGTATGTCTGCTATACTCTACTGGCTCCATCACCTAGATGGGACTAATCAGTGTGTGTAACTAATTTTTTGCAAGTGTCATCACTGTTATCTCATGACATTTTCAAATTTTCTAAAGTAGCCTATCATATCAAAAGAAATGTTTTTAAACTAAACTTTATTTGTGTTTACCTATAAATGTACATTTATAAAAGCTACTCTAGTAATATTAAATATACACGCAACTAGTGAATAAATAGAGGTACTTTAACACATTAACACACATTTTAAAACTTAAAGATATCCTACAAATTTATCCCAATTCTCACAGTTTACAAATGAAAAACAGAAAGGTAATCTTACCAATGGGCAAATAAACTAATAACTGACTTGGGTCAGTATTTTTTCCTTTGTAGGAGGCTATAGGGGACAAAGTCATATTTTTCCTATAGTCATCACGGAGTTCGAGGTTGTAAATTGCCTCAAAAATTGGGCACCACTAACACCAGCTCAGCCTATCTCTGTGTTCTGTCTGGTGACAAGCAGGCAGTGGACCTCTTCTCCTCCCTCTAGTCATGTTTCTGTCTCCTGCAGATATCTCCCAGGGTCCACAAAGATCCTGCTACTGAAATCTCATGAAGAGTGAAATTATGGAGAGAATTTAGTAGTTCTGAGATCTCAGAAAAAGTAAGAAAGAGCAAAAAGAAGAAGTAAAATAAGTAAATAAGTGCTGGTTTACAATTGAGTTTTTAATTAACATTTCAATTTGAGGCTTAGATACTAGATAAAGAAAGAAAAACAAAATATTTTCATATTTTGAAGAGAGAGAAGGGATACCACATCAAGCTGAATGAGAATTTAACAGTAATAAGTAACCTCTGGATACGTATCTATAGAAAAAGAGGGAGAAAGAAAAGATGATGGTATTTGCTTTTGTTTTTGTTTTTTAAACAGAGCAGCAATGGAGTAGAATATGTGAGATTATTTCTCTTTGCGGTAAAGGATTCATACATATGAGATAATGTACCTCTACATGTTGTCATGTTAATGCCTTTGGACAAAAAAATTGTCTGAACTATGCCTGCAGTTGATATTTCAATAGCCTTTCCACCACATTCCTCTGGAATATTACTTGAAAAGTATTGACTGAGGTATTCTATTTAAAGCCACGACCCCGCTCACACCTTCAAGGATTTAATCCATACAACGTGCTGTGGACGGATAAAAAAAGGCCCTGAGAGATCTCCATAAACTAATCCCTGAACCTGTGAAAATATTAAGTTATAGGGTAAAAGGGAATTAAGGTTGTGGACGAAATTATGGCTGTAATTCAACAGACCTTAAAAAGAGACGTTATCTTAGATTATCTGGGTGGGCCCAATGTAATCACAAAGGACATTAAAAGTGGAAGAGGGAGGCAGAAGAAGAGAATCAGAGGAGATGCGACTATTGAGATAGGTAAGAGTGATTCTGAGATAGGAGGTGCTCAGTTTCCAAGGGTTCAGGTTTTGGGCCCCTCCCCTGAGTTTCAGGCCGCTCCCCTGGGACTCAAGCTCCACCCCTGAGTCCTAAGCTAAGCTGGCTTGTGGCTCCTATTTTAAGCACCAGCATGTGAAGATTGAGACAACAGGAGACAGATTTATGTAATCTCACTGGTCAAGCATGCTCAGTAAAAAGAAGTTTACCCCCAAAATGACCTTCCACTGGAGGTGATAGAGAGCACAGAATATATTTGAATATATTTGGTGGATGTAGTAGAATTTGACCAATGAGTATGCTCTAAAAGAGACGAACCGAGCATGTGAAGGACTGTGTTACAAAACTAGGAACCACCCCATTAGTCAAATATTCTTTAGATATCCTGCATATGTATAGGTAGCAAAACTAAAAAAGGTGAATCCTTGTAGAAGACAGGGTTGTTGCTCACTCTCTTTGGGGCCAGACTACATTTTGTCTGAGGTGTGTATTTCTTAATTTTTGTGTCAGATTTGCCTTTGGCAGACTGCTGTTCACTCTGGAGTCAGCCTTACTTTGTGAATGTATATTTCTTACTTTCATATTAAACTTGGTGTGGGCCCTGTTCAGTCTCTGAAGGTAGGCCGCGCTTTCTCTGTGAAATTTGTTTTTCTTATTTGTTGCCTGAAACCTGTTCTCACCTTCTACTATGACTCTGCTCTTGAATTCTTTCCTGTGGAAGAGTCAAGAACCTGGTAAGAGGACAGGGTGGGTTGAGGCCAGCTATCAGGCCTCTCCAGACCCTCTCCTCTAAT
>NW_007739203.1:13306-14748 GCF_000696425.1 Galeopterus variegatus | reverse complement strand
ACTAAGCTTATATGGTTTTGCTGTACGTAACAGAATATTTTAATAAATCTTTTGGAACATTTTTATGTTTTAATAATCGATACTAGAACCAAAAAATATACATCTCAATTCTAGCCAAGGTTAGCTACAGTCTTTCCATTATATCATCAAGACCACACAACTCAATGATTTTTCAAACCTGTTAAATAAATGCCTCCATATTCAAATACTAAAAAGAAAAAACTGCCAGCCAAGAATACTATTCCCAGCAAGGCTATCCTCCAGAAATGAGGGAGAAATAGTGTATTTCTCAGACAAACAAAAACTATGGGAGGTCATAACCACACATCTAGCCCTGCAAGAAATTCTCAAGGGAGTCCTACATCTGGAATCTGAAAAATAACAATCACTACCATGAATACACAAGAAAGAACAAAACCCACTGGGAAGACAAATGCAAACAAGAAAGGAAAAGAAAACTAAACTTACCATCTCAAAAAACCAACAAACATTGACGATGAATAATAAAAGGGGAAGAAAGTAACAAAAGATATTTATAACATCTAAACAAAAAGTAATGACATGGCAGGAATAAGACAATACCTCTCAATAACAATTTTAGCATAAATGGATTAAATTCCCCACTCAAAAGACACAGACTGATGGATTAGATTAAAAAGCTAGACCCAACTATATGCTATCTTCAGGAGACTCACCTCATGTATAAAGACACTCAGACTAACAGTTAAGAGATGGAAAAAGATAAACCACACAAATGGAAACCAGAAATGAGCAGGAGCAGCTATTCTTATATTAGATAAAATAGACTTTTTAAGCCAAAAACCACAAAAAGAAACAAATAAGGCCACTATAAAATGATAAAGGGATCTATCATGCAAGAAGGCATAAAAATCATAAATATATATGCACCCAACACTGAAGCACCCAGATATATAAAGCAAACACTAAAAGACCTAAAGAAATAGGTAGCCCCCAATACAATAATAGTGGGGAACCTGAACACCCCTCTCTCATCCCTAGACCAATCATCCAGGCAACAAAGAAACACAGCTTTTAAACTACACTTTAGACTAATTGGACCTGGCAGACATCTACAGAGCATTTCATGCAAAAACTAGAGAATACACATTCTTCTCATCAGTGCATGGTGCATTCTTTAGGATAGACCACATTAGGTCACAAATCAAATCTCAACAAGTTTTTTAAAAATCAAAATCATCTCAAGCATCTTTTCAGACCACAACAGATTAAAACTAGAAATTAATAACAAGCAAAACTCAGGACACTATAGAAATGCATGGGTATTAAACAAAAGGCTCCTGAATGACCTATGGGTCCCAAAAGAAATTAAACAGAAATCAAAAAAATTCTTGAAACTGACAAAAAAAAAGACACATCATATCAAAACCTGTAGGATACTGCAAAAGCAGTACTAAGAGGGA
>NW_007739203.1:11173-11799 GCF_000696425.1 Galeopterus variegatus | reverse complement strand
TTTCCAACACTGCCATATTGGAGATCAAATTTCTGCATGAGTTTTGGAAGGGACAACACATCCAAACTCCATCATACTGCCCCTGGCCCCGCAAAACTCATGTCACTCTCACCTATAAAATACAATCATACTATCCCAACAGTCCCAAAAGTCTTAGCTTACTCCAGCACCAACTTAAAAGTCCAAAGTCCAAAATAGCCTCTGAGACCAAAAGCAAAAGTCCTTCCAGCTGTGAACTTGAAAAACAAAACCAAATTTATCTACTGCCAAGATACAATGGTGGAATAGACATTGGGTACACATTCCCATTCCAAAAGGGAGGAATAGGCCAAAAGAAAGTAAAAACAGGCCCCAAACAAGTCCAAAACCCAGCAGGGCAGACATTATGTCTTAAAGCTCCAAAATAATCTTCTTTGACTCCAAGTCCTGCATCCTGGGCACCATTGGGCATCTAGTCCCCTAAAGCATCAGGAAGCCTCATTCCCAAAGCACTGCCAGGTGCAGGCCAGTGGGCTGTGCTGGTGTATTCAACTTTTCCAGGCCGGTGTTCCACTCTGGTAGCTCCATAAGTCTGGGGTCTCCATGGTGCTCCCGCTGCCTTGGCTCTACTAGACATTTCCCTGCTG
>NW_007739203.1:4819-10430 GCF_000696425.1 Galeopterus variegatus | reverse complement strand
ATAAGTCTGGGGTCTCCATGGTGCTCCCGCTGCCTTGGCTCTACTAGACATTTCCCTGCTGGGGGCTCTCTGTGGGGGCTCCAACCCCACTTTCCTGTTTGACATTGCTCTAGTAGATGGCCTCCGCAGTGGCTCCACCCCTGCAGCAGGTCTCTGCCTGGGCCCCCAGGCTTTTCCATACATCCTCTGGAATCTGGGTGGAGGCTGCCGTGCTTCCACTGCTCTCATGTCCTGCCAGCCTGTGGACTTAACAACATGGATGCCACTGAAGTTTCAGGCCTCTACTCTCCAGGGCTGCTGCACGAACCACACTTGGGGCCGCCCCACCCAGAGCAGCTGGGATGCAGGGAGCAGGATCCCAAGGGCAGCTGCGCCCCAGGTCTGTCCTCCAGGATAACTCAGTCCTTCTAGGTCTTGGGGCCTGTGATGGGTGGGGCACCCTTCCAGACTTCTCAAATGCCTTTAGGGCATTTTTTCCATTGTCCTGGTTCTTAGCATCTGGCTGCCTCACTGCCAAGATAATGTCTTTAGCAACTAGTTTATCTGCTTCACCCTGGCATTGTTCTCCGGCTCTCTGCTTCTTTACCATATGGCCAGTCTGCAAATATTCCAAAACTTTATGCTGTGCTTCCCTTTTAAATTCGGGCTTTACATCATGCCTTTGCTGCCATAACTCAGAGTAGGCTGTCAGAAGTAGCCATGCAGCATTCTTAATGCTTTGCTGCTTGGAAATTTCTTCACCAAGTGCTCTGGTTCACAACTCTTAAGTCCCTCCTTCCACAAAGCCCAAGGGCATGGACACAATGCAGCCAAGGGAAGCAAGAGAGAGAGAAGCAAGGTGCCAGGGTCTTTTTAAGCAACAAGCTCTCGCAGGAACTAATAGAGCAAGAACTCACTCATTAATCCCCCCGCCCCCAGGCAGAGCATTAATCCATTCATGAGGGATCCACCCCCATGACTCAATCAGTTTCCAATGCTGCCACATTGGAGATCAAATTTCCACATGAGTTTTGGAGGGGACAACACATCCAACCTCCAACAAGATTGAAGCAGTAATCAGCAGTCTCTCAACAAAGAAAAGTCCAGGATCCAATGGCTTTGCTGTTGAATTCTACCAAACCTTTCAATAGGACACCAATTTTCTTCAAACTATTCTGAAAAATTGAAACAGAGGCGATTCTACCAAATGCATTCTGTGAGGCCAGCATCACCCTAATACCAAAACCAGGCAAAGATACAACCAAAAAGAAGACTACAGGCCAACATCTTGATGAACATAGACACAAGAACCCTCAACAAAATATTAGCAGTCAGAGTACAGCAACACATCAAAAAAATTATACACCAGTATCAAGTGGGATTCATCCAGGGATACAAAGATGGGTCAACATGTACAAGTCAATAAATGTGATACACCACATCAACAAAATCAAAGACAAAATCCATATGATTATCTCAATGGATGCAGAAAAAGCATTCAACAAAATTCAACATCCCTTCATGATAAAGTCTCTCAGTAAATTAGGTATAGAAAGAAAGCATCTCAACAGAATAAAAGCCATGTACAACAAACCCACCACCAATATCATCCTGAATGGGAGAAAGCTGAAAGTGTTTACCTTAAGAACAGGAACAAGACAAACATGCCAACTATCATCAACCCTATTTAACATAGTTTTAGAAGTACTAGCCAGAGCAATCATGCAGGGGAAAGAAATAAAGGGCATTCAGATTGAAAAAGTAGAAGTCAAACAGTCCCTGCTTGCAGATGACATGACCATATATATATAAAACCTAAAGACTCAACCAAAAAACTCTTAGAGCTGATAAAAAATTTCAGAAATGTTGCAGGATACAAAATCAACATGCCAAAATCAGTAGTGTTTTGATTTTCCAATAATAAACTAGCAGAAAATAAATCAAGAATGTAAGCCCATTTACAATAGTCACCAAAAAAGTGAAATGCCTAAGAATCAATTTAAGCAAGAAGGTGAAAGATCTCTACAAAAAGAAATATAAGTCATGACTGAAAGAAATTAAGGAAGAAAGTGTTGTAACCAAAACAGCATGGTACTGGCATAAAAATAGACACTTGGACAAATGGAACAGAAAAGAGAACTCAGAAATCAACCCACAGACTTACAGCCAACTGATCTTTGACACAGGCTACATGAACATACATTGGGGAACAGAATGCCTCTTCAATAAATGGTGCTGGGAAAATTGGACATCCATATGCAGAAGAATGAAACTAGACCTGCAACTCTTGCCATATACTGAAATCAATTCAAAATGTATTAAAGATTTAAATATAAGACCTGAAACTATAAAATGACTAAAGAAAAATATATGGAAGACACTTCAGGTAGTAGGACTGGGTAAATGCTTTACAAATAAGACCACAAAAGCACAAGCAACAAAAGAATAAATAAATAAATGGGACTATATCAAACTAAAAAGCTTCAGCACAGCAAAGGAAACAACAGAGTAAAAAGACAGCCTACAGAACAGGAGAAAATATCTGCAACCTATACATCTGACAAGGGATTAATATCCAGAATACACAAGGAACTCAAACAACTACACAGTAAATAAATAAATAAATAAATAAATAACCCAAGTAAATATGGGCAAAGGAGCTGAACTGACATTTTTCAAAGGAATACATACAAATGCCAACTGGTACTTGAAAAAATGCTCAACATCATTAATCATCAGGGAAATGCAAATTAAAACAACACTGAGATATAATCTCACCCTGGTTAGGCTGGCTATAATCAAAAAGACTGGTAATAACAAACGCTGGTGAGGATGTGGAAAAAGAGGAACTCTTCTACACTGTTGATGGCACTGTAAATCGGAACAGCCACTATGGAAAACAGTATGGAGGTTTCTCAAACAAATATATGGAGTTACCATATGATCCAAAAATTGCACTTCTGGGTATATACCTAAAGGAATGGAAATCATCACGTTGAAGGGATACCTGCACTCCCATGTTCATCGCAGCTCTATTTACAGTAGCCAAGATATGGAACCAAAGTAAATGTCCATCGATGGATGACTGGATCAGGAAAATGTGGTATATATACATAATGGAAGATACTCAGCCACAAAAAAGAATGAAATTCTGCCATTCGCAACATGAATGAGCTTGGAGAAAATTATAGTAAGTGAAATGAGCCTGGCATAGAGGGAAAAATACAACACGTCCTAACTCATAAGTGGGAGCTAAGAGAGAAAGAAGGAAGAAAAACAGACCACAGTGGTGCATTGGACTTGCAGAGGGAGAGAACAGACCTAGGGTTGCTGTGGATAAAGTGGGCGGAGGTGGAGAGGGGTTGGGGAAAGGTTGAGTGGAGAACACGAGCAATAATTACAATTTGAGGTGGTGGGCATGCTGATAGTATTGATCTGATCACCATATCTTGATTCTTCTGTGCCCCAATGTTGATTCTTCTGTGCTCCATGAATATGTATAATCAATAAAAATTTTTAAAAATCATTGCTTCTATAAGAAATATTAACAACATCTTTATTAATTTAAATTGAAATATATAGAATATATGTTATGAACTGAATATTTGTGTCCACCAAATTTCATATGTTGAAAGTTAATCCTCAGTGTGATGAAATTTGGAGGTTGGAGTCTTTAGGAGGTAATTAGGTCATGAGGATGAAGCCCTCATGTATAGGATTAATGACCTTAGAAAAGAGGCCCCAGAAAGTTTTCATTCTCTTTCCATCATATGAAGATGCGGTGAGAATATGGCAGTCTGCAGCCCAGAACCTGACCATGCTGGCACCCTGATCTTGAATCCCCAATTTCTATTGACTAGTAGTAATATTTAACAGATGCTACCATTCATTTAATAATTTTTATTTATTCGATGGTAACAGGTATCAACTGTTACTAAGAAGAGAAAATCACTTAACAGTTAAGCTCCTTTAGGTCATAACTTGACATTTGGACAAGTTGTCTAAAGGTGACAGCTCTATTATCTATAAATTTTCAGGCTTCATGGGCACACCTTTTGATATACTGCAGCTTCCTTTTCCTTCACCCATAACCCTACCCACTCTGCCCTTAGAAAATAGCATCAATCATCAGAGAGAAAATACCAATTGTATAATATTCTGCTTATATATATTTTTTTCCTTCAATTATCTGATATAGATGAAACAGATTTACTGTACATGTATATCTTTCGGGCTCTAGGATTCTAAACCTCAGGTAGTCTCTATAGTTTTAGCTAGATTCTAATTGAATTGTTTGTTAAATGATAGTTAATTTCAAACCACTTTTATCACATCTCTGTTTAAATATATTATCTAAATTCCCTTTCATATTAAGTAGAATAGCATTCTACTTAATGGGAATACAGTCTCAAAATTTTTAATAGACTGATTTTTTAGAGCAATTTTAGATTCACAGCAAAATTGAGCAGAAGATACAAAGATTTCCCATCTACCCACTGTTTCCATATGTACATAGCTTCCCCTATTAACAATATCCTTTTCCAGAGTGGTACATGTTGGCTAATATACCCTCTGCCAGAAAAGTAAAATGGCATTAAAGACTGAGATACACAAAATGGCGCCTGAGAAAGTTTCCTGGAAAACTCCCATCCAGAAAAATCCCCTAGCTGCCACGTCACCTTTCCACGTCAGCAATTTTGCCCACCTATGAGAAAGTCCCACCTCCGTTTAAACCCCACTCGCTTCCCTCCCCTTCCTTCTTTGCCAATAGGAACAGTCCAGCTCAGCTTGACTTGATATAAAAGGCCCAGCCCGACTCTCTCTGCTGCTGCTGCTCCCACTTTTGAGAGGGCAGCCCGCTTGTTCCTCTTGCCTGCCTAATACACTTCGGTTGAGTCCCTGTCTCCTGGTGTGTCTCATTTTGTGCTCGGGCCAGGGTTTTCCTTTCAGTACACTTCACTACAATTGATGAATCTACATTGATACATCATTTTTATTCAAAGTTCATAGCCTACACCAGGGTTCAATCTTGGTGTAGGACATTCAATACGTTGGACAAACGTATAATGACGTATATCCACCACTCTACCACCATACAGAGTAGTTCATTGCCCTAAGAATCATTTGTGCTCTGCCTATTCATCCCTCCCTCACCCCAACCAACCCTTGGGCATCACTGATCTTTATATTGTATCCATAATTTTGACTTTTCCTGAATATCATATATTTTCATTTTACTTGCATTTTCCTGAGGACATATAATGTGGAACATTTTTTTACATGCTTAATTTCTATCTGTATATCTTCTTTGTTGTGGTGTCAGTTAAGGTTGTTGGCCCATTTTTCAGATTGTTGTCATCTTTCTTACTGTTGAATTTTAAGAATTCTTTGTACATATTGGACAGCAGCCCTTTTTCAGATGTTTCTTTTGCAAATATTTTCTCCGGCCTGTGGCTTATCTTTCTATATTCTTAACATTGTCTTTCCCAGAGCAGAAGTTTTCAATTTTAATGAAATACAGCTTATCAATTATTTCTTTCATGGATCGTATCTTTGGCATTATATCTAAATAGTCATCACCAAACCCAGGATAATCTAGATTCTCTCCTAATTTATCTTACAGGAATTTTAT
>NW_007739203.1:2581-3614 GCF_000696425.1 Galeopterus variegatus | reverse complement strand
GGAAATAATAGATCCCTCCCCCAGCACACACTCACAAATCATTTTGATCACCAAACAGAAATTTTTTTCCTGTATTCTATACATAACTTTTCTTATTTTCAGAATAATGACTTTATTAGTCCACACACACACACACACACATACACACACTGGCAGAGACAACCAGATAGCTAAAAACAGAGACATATTCATACGCATATATATAAAACACAAAGGACAGAGTGTGCCACATTCATATTAGGAAACTACAAGTTTCCTCATGCCAACCTCACTTATCCCTGATGGTGAGCCATATTTAGCAAGACAGTAAAGCTGGTAAATCTCTGTAACACCTGGGCTGAGTTCCAATGGGAATACCCACATGTGTAACAGACAGACAAGGAACCTTATTTAACCTAGCTACTGCCAACATGAAGATGCTGAGGAGCAAAAGAAATGTGTTCTGTGCTTTCTAAATGGCTACAATGGGGTAACTATGTTTGTTGTTATTATTCCCTCATCGTCCCTAAATTTAGAGTACTGCTGTTCTTCCCTGGGCCTGGACCAGACACTTTAGGAGGTACATTAACACTTGCAGACCTCTTAGGGGACCCTTAAGTGTATTTCAGTGGCAATTTATTAAATGGTTTCCCTTAGTGGAATAAAAATGTTATGCCTCCCCAAGAGCCTGTGTTCCAGGTCTCAAAGGAAAAAGGTGTTCTGTCTGCTGTTTAATGAGGATAGTACCATTATCCTCCTTTACTTTTAGGTAACCAATATTGTGTCAAGGTATCATGATCTAATGATTCTGCTATTTAAACTTCAGATCAGTTACTGCCTCAAGCATCCTGTCTCTGAGATAAAAGAAGAGAGATCAGTTTTGCTGTATCAGTCACAGGTAATAGAAATGCTAGTGAAACCAGCTACTGAGACTTTCCTGATTTATCTACTGAGCCCTGGAAAGCAGTCCTACCTCAAAATGTTGAATATGTTGCTTCACTTTTCTGGATCCTAGTTTTCTCAACTAAAAGGTAAAAGTTATTAGACTGATTGC
>NW_007739203.1:357-1216 GCF_000696425.1 Galeopterus variegatus | reverse complement strand
TGTCTCTGTCATGGTAAGTTGTGGGTGTGGAATGAGTTCACCTATGGAGAGAAATACAAATGGTAAAACAGGTAATAAGGAAAAAAAAGATGGGATTTTTTTTCAAATAATAGAGAACAAGAGACATTGAAATGCCAATACGGTATTGAGATAGGAGGTTCTCAGTTTCCACGGGTTTGGGTTTCAGGACACACCTCTGGGTTTCAAGTTATTCCCCAAAGTCTCAAGCCTTTCTTCTAGGTCCTCCCCTAGAGGAGAGTTACTGTTGCTTGTTAGACCTATTTTCAGTACCAAGAAGGGGAGATTGAGACTATAAGGCAGACTTATTCATGTAGTAGCTGAGCATGCTCAATAAAAGTACTGTATACACTTATATGACCAGTCACTGAGCACGCTCAGTGGAAGGGAGTTTATCCTTTGAATGACCTTCCACTGGAGGCACCAAAGAGCACAGAATATTGCTAAATATGTCTGGGGCATGTGATAGGATTTGATCAATGAACATGCCCTAAAAGGCATGATTACAATGAACATGTGTAAGACTAGGTTACATAACTGGGAACCACCCCCTTAGGAGAATATTCATTAGATAACGTGAATACATATTAGATAACGTGAACACATATTAGATAGTGAAACTGTAAAAGTGGAATCCCAGTAGGGCTGTTGCTCAGCTCTCTGGGGCCAGCCCACACTCTGTCTGTGGTGTGTGTATTTCTTTCCTTTTGTATCAAACTTACTTTTAGCAGGTGGCTGCTCACTCTCTTAAGCCAGCCTGCACTCTGAATTAAAGTTTAAGTATGTATTTCTTACTTCGGGTTAAACTTGGTGTGGGCCTTTTCAGTCTCTGGAGCTAGGC
>NW_007739203.1:0-261 GCF_000696425.1 Galeopterus variegatus | reverse complement strand
TCTTAGAAAATAGCATCAATCATCAGAGAGAAAATACCAACTGGATAATATTCTGCTTATATATATATTTTTTTCCTTCAATTATCTGGTATAGATGAAACGATTTATTGTACTTGTATATCTTTCTGGCTCTGGGATTCTAAACTTCAGGTAGTTTCTATAGTTTTAGCTAGATTCTAATTGAATTGTTTGTTAAATGGTAGTTAATTTCAAACCACTTTTATCACATCTCTGTTTAAATATATTATCTAAATTCCCTTT
>NW_007739202.1:37601-38041 GCF_000696425.1 Galeopterus variegatus | reverse complement strand
AGAGAAGTGAACAGCTGTGATGTTTGTCTCCTGACCCTGGCACCTGGCGCATTCCCTCCCTTGCTCTCAGCATTCCAGGAAACATTCCCATATCTCCATCTTTACTTCTTTTCTAAAGTAGAAATCCCCATGGGCCCCTTGTCCTTCAGTCCCTTCGCCTTACTGCTGCTTCACACGGAGCCACTTTCTCTTCTCTTGTGGTTTCAGCTTCGTGGTTTCCCTAAAGAGCAAAACGGCACAAGTAGAAAGTGAAAGCGAAATAAAATGTCTAGGTTTTGCAGAAACATCTGCAAGAGAAGCTTTCCTTAATTTCAGTCGACTATGATGTAACAGGCTTTCCTTAATTTCAGTTGACTATGATGTAACAAATGATGCAGCCGCAGCTAAAAGGAAAGAGAAAGCAGGATCCAGCTTGTGTGCGGGCCACTGACAACCCGCTC
>NW_007739202.1:31706-32061 GCF_000696425.1 Galeopterus variegatus | reverse complement strand
AATTCTGTTATGAATTCTAGACAGGCTGAAAAATTGTCACTCCCCATTTCAAAGAAGTGTCCTATATATACTCAGTCAGGCAATGGCAGCTTGTATAATACCTGAGAGAGGGGAAGAACTTTCTAGAGAGAAGTGAACAGGTGTGATGTTTGTCGCCTGACCCTGGCACCTGGCCATTCCCTCCCTCGCTCTCAGCATTCCAGGAAACATTCCCATATCTCCATCTTTACTTCTTTTCTAAAGTAGAAATCCCCATGGGCCCCTTGTCCTTCAGTCCCTTCACCTTACTGCTGGTTCACACGGAGCCACTTTCTCTTCTCTTGTGGTTTCAGCTTCGTGGTTTCCCTAAAGAGCA
>NW_007739202.1:27705-29651 GCF_000696425.1 Galeopterus variegatus | reverse complement strand
CCTAAGCACTTTTTAGTTATTATTTCTCTTCCATTCTTTGATGTCTCTTTATGATTTATATATTTTATGTAATTTTCCTACTATTTTTGTTTCTGGCACCCTGAAATCAGGCTTTATTCCACCACGTTGCCAGGAAAGTCTCTATAGCCATGCTCTGGTTCATATGAAGATAGAATTTGTGTGTATTAAACAACAACCACCATTACTTTTGTAGTTTGGCTCTTTCTCGTGAGCGTACAATGTTACTTCAGGATTCCACTTCCTTTGTAAAAATGTAACCCTACCATCAATTCTCCATTCCATCAAGATTTTATTATCTATGGTGTGAGGTGAGATTTTGCATTGATTTGTGTCTTTATTATGAGCTAATCATCCTAGAACAATTTATTGAAAACATTTTTNACCCCCTCTACTTAGTAGGACACATGGAGGAGAGACAGCCTGCCTACCTGGGTGTGGACTGTGAGGAAAATCAGGAACAATCTCCTGTTTAATGGTACACCAACCCTTTCTTAAGAGTATGCTGTCAGTTTTACAAATTCACTCCTACTATCAGATCATGCTCCTTAACTTTATAATCAGGAGGAAAATCTCACTATCACTTTGAATAATGAAGGAACTGGCATCAGTTCCACCTTGACTTAGTGGCAGAGAGAGCAAAGACAGAAGGAAAGGAATTTCAGAGAATACAATCTACCAGCTGACACCTGTGGACTGTCTGTCAGGGTAGAATTGAGAGGTATTAACGCAATCTGAGCAACATTGTAACTGAAGAAGTTAATTAGGAAGTGTGTGAATTGCTCAGGTAGTGGGGAGAGGTTTTAGCTGGGATCTCTCAAATCTCTGCCTCAGGTTAGAGACCCACCCTTTAGATGTCTCTTCTCCAATTGATGGGATCCAGGGGTCTTATATGTTAAAAAATTTTCGTCCCGTCCTTTCCTCTCCTTCTCCAACACTTGTCGGGGAACCAGTTTAGGAGCAGAGCTACCCGGACATATTAAAAAAATAAATCTGGCTGTCTTTGTGACTGCTCAATATCTCTCAAATATGATCCCTTCCATTCTTTGGTTGCTGCTTATTATTATTTTTTTCTTTTTAAAAAGGTATCTTGCTATTTTATTTTCAGGATGCAAAACTTCTATGCAAACGCCCCATACTGTCACCTTGCCCTGGCAATCTCTTTAGCCATACCTTGTTCCATATCCCGTAGTTACTGATTTTTTACACAATATATTCAAAAGTACTGAAGAACTGAGGGGTAGGGCTGGAGGGACCAGGACAGGGTGTGGGAAGCGAGGCGTCAGTGCTGAGTGGCCCGCCCCCCCATGTCCCTAGGCGGAGCCAGACTCTACTCCACATCCCGCCCCCAAGGCGCATCAAGTCCCCCTGAGAAGGGGTCACGGATGGGCAGGGAGCAGCAGTGCCCCGGTGCTGATGGAGGGGTGTAGAGGAATCACCGCGCAGGGCCAGCTGAAGATAGCCAAGACATTAGAGCCTCAGGAGCAGGACTGTGAACATGGCTACATTTGGACCCCTCCTGCCTGCTGATTGCTGATACCCAGCCATGTCCAGCCTGGCACAGAAAGAAAGTAAACAGAGGGTGCCCTGCCCACACATCTACATCTGATGAGTTGGCAAAGAATCCAGGAGCTCATCTGTGCCTCTGTTTAGGCACTTCCATGTTCTGATTCCACAGGAGGGGACTGCACCAGACATGACTCTCGTTTCCTCAAAAAAAAAAAAAGCACACATCATGACACATGAAGAAGTTGAAAGAGCCAGCAGCACCTGCAGATGTGGAAGCAGAACAATGCCTCAACTGGAACAGTGCCGAGTCGTCAGGAGATGGAACAACAGGACTGGACAGCACTGAGTCAACTGTTCTTATAACTCTGATCAGAGGGAGAGAGGATTGAAGTGGAAGCTGAGGGTGCAGAGTTCTCCCA
>NW_007739202.1:24538-25831 GCF_000696425.1 Galeopterus variegatus | reverse complement strand
GTGGCACTAGAGCTCCACCTCAACTCCCCAACAGCCATGGACGCTGCTGCACAGCAAGTAGCGCAGGTGCACAAGGGCCTTTGCCACACTCGGAAACTTAGTGGGCAACCTGGGGCCAGAGGAAAAGGTTCCTTGTTACTCCCTGTCTGTGTGGGCCACAAGTGTTTGTGCACACAGGTAGGCAAGCCAACATCTCAACAACGACAGGGTTTTTATTTCAGACTTTGGTAAATGTTTGCGACAACAAAATGACATCTTCTAAAGTTAAAAAACATAGACAATATAGAGGAGAAGATGTGGGAAATCTCATCTGTTTTGATGCCAACCATACACCACCATAGATAGTCAAAGACAATCACACTAAGCAACGTGGCTGCTTTCAGAATCAAAGGCAGACTCTCCTCAGTAATTATCCATTTAAACGCATTCACTATTTCCTTATGGAAAGTGCATAATGTTCTTCCATCCCGGCCATGTAAAAGATCTTTTTGGCACTGATAACTCNTAGAATCAAAGGCAGACTCTCCTCAGTAATTATCCCTTTAAACGCATTCACTATTTCCTTAAAGAAAGTGCATAATGTTCTTCCATCCCGGCCATGTTCTTTAAACGCATTCACTATTTCCTTACAGAAAGTGCATAATGTTCTTCCATCCTGGCCATGTGAAAGATCTTTTTGGCACTGATAATTCAACCATCAGATAGAAAGATAAAGAGAAAACAATCTTCACTGGGTTCTGTCACCAGAAAACACAAAGTCCAGTCTGGGCTGGAGGTGAGAACTGATTTGTCATTCTCGAGAATAATGAGAACAGCAGGGGTCTGAAGAGAGTCTGCCTTGGAATAAATGAGGATCTGAAGGAGGTAAGTTGGGACCCATACAGCTGGTTGTCATCAGTGTGGAAATGATTAGAAGTTTTGGGCCGACCCCGTGGTGCACTCGGGAGTGTGCGGCGCTGGGAGTGCAGTGGCGCTCCCGCCCCGGGTTCGGATTCTATATAGGAATGGCCGGTGCGCTCACTGGCTGAGCGCGGTGTGGGCGACACCAAGCCAAGGGTTGCGGTCACAAAAAAAAAAAAAGAGAGAGAGAGAGAGAGAGAGAGACAAAAAGAAGTTTTTGTTTACTCAAAAGCTCAAGTCAATAATAAATAGTTTTCCATGGGTCTGCAGTTGGTGGGTGAATAGTGTTGTTTTAATACATTTCGTTGAAGAAATCACTCATTCAATTTTTGACATGTTTTTCAATTGGCAGGAAAATCTACTCCCTTTTAGCTATTTAAAAGGCATTTTGTC
>NW_007739202.1:22428-23549 GCF_000696425.1 Galeopterus variegatus | reverse complement strand
ACCTTCCAGATAAGCCATTGCCTCAACTCTCCATCGGGTTTTGACCCTGGGTCTTTGCTCTTTCCCCCCACATTTGTAGTTTTTCCAGATGATTGTATAAATGAGTGTAATACAAATAAGGTTGTTGAGAGGAAAGAGTTAATATTTCCAAAGATCTTAAAAACGGTGATTGGTCTATTGTTTAACATGCAATAAATTCTGATGTTATCATTTTTTAATATCATCATCATTATTATTAACCAGATTAAGAACAGATTTTTTTGGAATCATCTTAAATTCCCTTTATTTTTATTCTAGGGTTCTCAAAACAGTCTTTTCCTTTCCTGAGTAGATTTAGTAATTAGGTAGTGTGCTCAGACAAGGCTAATATCCCTTATCGTGCAGGAGAGGGTAGTATTCTAGCAGCAGGATTCTGGTTCCCAGAATTGAATTGGTTGCTGTGGCTCCTCACTTCTCTCTTCAGAGCTGATGACATCTTGATTAAATGAAAGAAAAGCCAGGTGGTAGGTCCTGCAAAGGTGAGGAAGTCCATGGGCCCAAGACCTGCTCTTCTTTGAGGTTCTGGCAGAAGCAGCCATTTTCGTGACTCTGTGAACGCCACCATTGACCTTCAGTCTCGCTCTGCCATGGCTCCTAGTCCCCACTGTTGTTTCATTGAAGTTTGCTAACTTACACTTTGCAATTATTTCAGCAGAAAGTCACTTTTCTCCTTTCACTTTCATGACATCAGACTTAGTTTTGTTTTCTTTTTGCCCACAAACAACTGTCGAGTTTTGCTTTCTAGGAAAGTTGAAATAAGAAACAAAATATCCGAAGTCATGAAAATTATTGAGAAGAATAGTGCAGTCCCCTTGCCTTTATTTTACTTCCCTTTATTTGTCGTATTTCATCATGAATTACAACATAATGCAAGAACAGTAAGACAAACCTTGCCCTACAAACAGCTCCATGAAAAGAAGTTTCAAAATTTTTAAATGAAAAATTAGAAGCAATTAAAGAAGACTATTTTTCCATAGTATGATAGCCCAGGACTTATTGACCTGCCTTGTCGGACTGAGAAAGAGTCAGAGGAACAAAGAGCCTGAATGGAATCACACTGACTGAAAGGACAAGTGAAGGAC
>NW_007739202.1:20300-21474 GCF_000696425.1 Galeopterus variegatus | reverse complement strand
AGGATTTACTACCTTGACAGCAAAGAAACAAACCCCTCCTCAGTAAAGGAGATCTAAAGTCATCAAATGTGTTGAGCCTGCCCTCAGGGAGTGAGTCTGGAAGAGTTTGGGTTGAAGACACTTTGCCACTCTAGAGGAGAAGGCATTACTAGATGGGCTAACTACCTCGTGAGTGAGGTGGTGCTGGGGAAATGACATCATCTTGAAATTAGAATTCCCACACCCATAATCACCAGAAAAGAGCCAGGTTTCCAACTAGGGGTATTGGCACAGCCTAAGGAGCAATCTGGACCTCCCATAAATAAATGGTGGAAGGCAACCGTGCTGCGTGTGCTAATCCTGAAGCATAACCACATGGACCTGCCAATATGTATTTTGATAAGAACAGCAGCATTAGAGAAACTCATTCACTAATAATCATCAGACTCTTCCATGAATAAAACAGCTAACAAAACCCTGCTCTTTGTTTAAAAGTGATTATTTGCCACACATGGTCTGGAAAATTTCTAAACAAATACAGAAGCTCATAGGGCTGAGAGGGTGTGAATCCTGTGTAAAGTATGGAAGGTTCATAAGTCATCCATGATCAGCACTAAAAATTTGTTTCCCTCACAGAGAAGAGTGATATTTATATATAAAAGCAAAAAATACGTATGTGTACGTATGTGTGTATGTGAGAATTTACCTACATAAACCATGGTATTTAGGACAATGATGTTTCTCAATTAATTGATAAGTAACTGTTTGGATTGGCACGTCTGAAGTTGACTGACAAAATTCTACTGCTAAAAGAATTTGGGTTAATGACATGTTCTTAGGTGATAGAGAGATTACACAAGTGAAAACAAAAAAGGGAAGTAAAAGTGGAGAGAAATGTTCAGAAAATGAAAACTCTTGTGTTCCCTATTTAAAAGCCATGCATAGAGAGAATGTCTTCAGAGGACTTACAGTCCACGGTCCCCCAGCCCCAGCTCAGCCAGGCCAGCAGCATCCTCAGCCTCCCATGGCCCTCCTGCTCCCTCTACTGACGGCCCTGCTGGTGGGCAGCTATGGCCCTGCTGGATCTCTGGGCTGTGACCTGCCTCAGAACTCTGTCCTGCTTAGCAGGAAATCTTTGGTGCTTCTGAGCTAAATGAGGAGAATGTCCCCTTTCTTGTGTCTGAAGGAGAGAAGT
>NW_007739202.1:4831-19403 GCF_000696425.1 Galeopterus variegatus | reverse complement strand
AAGAGGTACTTCCAGAGAATCCGTGTCTACCTAGAAGAGAAGAAATACAGTGACTGTGCCTGGGAGGTTGTCCGAGGGGAAATCACGAGATCCTTCTCTTCACCAATAAACTTGCAAGAAAGGTTAAGAAGAAACGCTCGAGACCTGCAGTCATCTTGAGAGGATTCTCACTGTCTGATCTGCCATTATCACACTTGCACGTGTGTCTTTGCTCATTTCAAAAGGCTATTTCCTCTTTAGTGACTAAATTATTGAATTAATTCAGGAAATATCTTGTTAATAGTATTAAACAAGTGTATTTTAAAAATATTCATCTCTGGGCTTCAGTTCCTAAAAGGTTACTGTCTTGATGTTATTTATTTATCTATTTATTTATTTATCTTTATTCTTTTGTATCTGTGGTATTTATAATATTTGACATTTTACATATAGTAACATGTTCAGCTCTATATTGTATTAAAATTTATGACATGTTCACTTTCGATGTTATTAAATTTGCTCATCGCTTTATTAAATTTTTATCAAAGAAACTTCTTGAATTTGTTTATTCTGAAAACATAATCCACACCCTCACTTTGTAAAGCAAATTGAAGAAAGGTTAAAAAATGTATCTACTCTTTCATTGTATTCACATTGTATGGGTAAATTGAGTACGTGGCAGAGGGTGGAATATCCTCCAAGAAATACCATTAAATAAAGCAGACATTCCTGCTGTGTTGAAACTCTCAGTCTCAGATGGAAGGAGACATAAAAAGAATATTAATTCCTATTTTATTTCAATTATATTTAATGCTACAAAGAGAAGTAATGGAAAATGATGTTCTCACTCCAGAAGCTTTAGGAAAAAAGATATTACTTGTCCTTCCTACATTGTCCTTCCTCCGTTGCCTGGGAGACAGGTAATTCCAGAAGTCTTATTGGCAGCTTGGAATTCGGGTCTAGAATGAAAAACAAATGTCATGGGTGAAGGTGTTAATTTGGGACTCTTTACTGTATGTTTGATAATGAGGGCATGGGAATAGATGTGGTCACTGATAAATAGATGGGACAATGAGACTAAGACCTAACCTTCCTGCAGATCCTCAAAGGTAGATCATAGGAGAATCTCCCAAAGGCACTGAGGTGGAGCAGCCAGTGCAGTTAGAAGGAGAAATAGGAAAAAATGGGGGAGAGACAAATGAGGGGAAGACAGTGGTGCTTTCAGGGAAGATGGTTTAGTAAAATTAATGGGACAGAAGCCAAATGTGAGTAGGTTAAAGAAGAAACACAATAAGGGGAATTGGGTGCACCCTGTGATTATAAAATCATTTTGGTTAGCTTCTGTGTGAGGTGGAGTTGGAAAACAAGGTGATACGTAGAGTAGAACTTCGGTTATCATCTCCATGCATATGTTTTAAATGCTTTCTGAAAATCATTTCAAGAAATGAGTGAATTGGAACAAAGCTTTTGAACATATTTTTATTGATATATAGTTAACAAGTAAAAAATGGATGTATTTAAGGTCTGCAACATGGTGTTTTGGTATAAGTATACCCTGTGTAATGATTCCCACAATTAGGCTGATTAACATAGTCATGACCTGACATGGTTATCTTTTCATGTGTGTGTTTGAGGGGAGTGGAACACTTAAGATCTGCCCCTTAGCAAATTTCACGTGTCTTGGAGAAGACCTTTTTGGGTTGAATACATTTGGGTATCTTTGAGCTTCCCGAATCTGAAGATCTGTGCCTTTTCCAATAACTGGGAAGTTTTCTGCCACTATTTTGTTGAATACATTTTCAATGCAATATCCTTTTTCCTCCCCTTCTGGAATACCATGACTCAGATATTTGAGCATTTAAGTTCATCCAATATTTCTTTTAGAGTTTCTTCAATGCTTTTAAACCTTTTTTCTTTTCTTTTTCTTCTTCTTCTTCTTTTTTTTTTTTTTTTTTTTTTTTTTTTTTTTTGTCTGCCTGTATTATTTCAAACAGCCCATCTTCAAGGTCAGAAGTTCTCTCTTCTGCTTCTGCAAGCCTGCTAGTTAAACTCTCTGTTGTGTTTTTTATTTTATTGAATGAATTCTTCAGCTCAGAAAGCTCTGCTGCATTCTTTTTCAGGGCATTGATTTCCTTGTACATTTCTTCTTTCAGATCCTGTATACTTTTCTTCATGTTGTCTAGCTCAGTTTTCTTGTATCTCATTCAGTTTCTTTAGAATTATCACTCGAAATTCCTTGTCAGACATTTCAAGGGCTTCTTGAGAGTTATTACCCTTTGGTGGTGTACTTTCTTGATTTTTCATATTTCTGGTATCTTTCCTTTGTTGTTTAGTCATTGTGGCAAGGGATTTCACAGTCCACTCATTTGACACTATTGTATGGCTAGGATCCTTCTGGATCCTTCTGGGATCCTAGCCATACAATAGTGGGTTGTGAGCTAAACTAACCACTCTCACAGAATAATATTTTTACTTGAAAAAGACAAACAATGATTATTTAGATTTGGGCATTGGTAATAGTTGAGCTTTCAAAAGAAATTTAGAATTTTGGAAAGATTTGTATATGCCACTGTGAGATTAACATCTTCTCAATGCTTCAAGACTTTTGTGATGACAACACTGGTCATATTAATTGTGAATCCAATTAATTGATTGGTTGATGATATAGATTTAATTATACATAACTTTTGTAATATCTTTATATCTCAGTGAACCAATATTTTCCAAGTGACCAATGCATATTGTACAAAATTATGCATTGGTAAAAGGGACACATTCAAAGTAGAAGGCATATTAATAGGTTTTTATGTGACAAAACCCCAAAACTCATTCTTTTGGTTTTAAATTCCACATGACAACTAATTCTCATGGAACTACCACTTATCGAGCTATGATATGTTAAATTATGCATTATGTAAACATAATCTCTATTACCAAATGTCCTTCTGTTTCTAAAATACTTTCCTTAATCATAATGAATTAGTTTATTAATGTGATTTTTAAATTCTGTTGCAGTGCAAAGTATATAGAATTGTAAAAAGATAGGTTTGATTCATAGTTCTGCAACTTAATAACTTGTATGGTCTGTTGCTCTTGTGGAAACTAGGTAGGTGCCCAATAAATGAAAGTTATTATTATTTACTGCAAGGCTGTAAAGAGAAAGTATTGCCTAAGAGCTTGATAGGATTGTTGAGAAGATAAAGAATATTTCCTGTAAACCCCCTAGCACAGTCCCTGTTGCTGAGTGAACATTCAATATGTTAGCTTTTATTATTTATATTAATATTATTTAGAATTCATTGACATTAAGAAGCAAGACTAGTTTATTTTCAATTCATATATCTGATAAAGCTAAGAGTTTACCTCACCATGCAACTTTGACTACTTCTGTGAGCTTTAGGAATAGTGGTAACTTTCATTATTAATTAACTTCTCTTTTTATTTTTTTCTCCCTGCCTTGACTGTAATTTTTCAGTATAAATTTAAATATCTAAGAGTTTAGTTTTAAAATTATTTTTAAATTATTTTCAGGCATTGTGATCTGAGCATGTGACTTATAGTATATAGGCTCTGAAGGAATATTGATATTTTCTTTGTAGTCTAATATATGATGATTTTTGTGAATGATTTGTAAATATTTGGAAAAAGTCTATTTTTTTATCAGTTGTAGAGGATTCTTAAAGCAAATGTACTTCACAGGGCCTGGTTTTCCAAAGCTTTGCAGTTTTAAATATTGACCTTGTGGAGGACTGGAAAATTTCCTCAGGCTATAAAGTCTCTGTTGTAAGATAAAGTCTTGTGGCACAGCAAGGTTGCTGGCTCAAGGACAGACTAGTTACTGATTGATATGTATAGATATGGGGAAGCTGTGGAGGGAGAAGGAATGTTTGCTAAGATCAAGCTTTTGTTGGTGGATCACTTTATTGTCTAGTGGAATGTCATCTGACTTGTTTCATTGAAAGTTACCAGCCTATATTGTTAAACTATAATCCCACCTATTTTCTCTTCCTGTAACCTCCTGGTCTAGAAAATAAATGCAGGAAGAGAACCCCAATTCAGGGTTAATTTCCCAAGGAAGGGATGCCTCTTGCTTGTGGGTTCTGGGGAAATTAACCACTTTGGGGCTTCCCACTGATCAGAAGAGATGGGCTTTGAGTAATCCTTTGCAGCTCCATCACCCAGGGGAAGTGGGGTGACAAATCCATGGGGGGGGCAAAGCAACAATCAGTTATAACTCAGTGTTCCACAATCTTAGCAACTAGTTTCTCCTTTAAATTATATTTTTCAATTTTAAAAAATTATTTTACTCTATTATTTTTACAGACTAATAGCATTGTGCTAAAATTTCAATACTACAACCATGCTTGTGTTCACATTTGCACATATTGCTAACATTTATGCTTAATGTTTTATATTATCTAAGTTTTAGTTCTAAGCCTTTTGAAATTTATTTATGGATTCTCTCTGTTTTCTGTGTATATTCATCACATTGACAAATTTAATGTATCATTAAATTCTCCTGGATATCAATATTGATATTAATCACTATCAATATCTCACTGAGAGTAACATTGCCACCTCTACTTACTTTCCTTTATTGTATTATCTTCCTCTGTCTTTGTCCATCTTTTTCTTATCCTACTTCAGCATTATTTGATTTTAGTCTTTTCCCCTCTGCAGAGTTATAATGAGGTTTGTGTTTTAAGCCAATCAAGACTTTTTCTTTCAATAAGAAAGTTTAAGCAGTTTATATTTATTATCTTAACCATAATGTTTGGTTCTCAGCTTTATTGATTTATGCTTTACTCTTTACATTACTTTTATATGTTTTGACACACTCACTCCAATTCTCCAATTATTAGTAAAGACAATAGATACTTCTTAAAGGAATTTAAATTTTCTCTTAATTTTTGAATTAAAATTTTCATAATACCTTAAAAATAAACTTTCAAAAGTATTTCTGTAATTTTAACTGATTTTACTTTCACTGTCAGTTCTTACTGGGACTGCTCCTTTTAGTAAGCATAGTAGGTGTGATATGGGTAGCTCTGCATGTGAGCTATGGATGCTATGTTCATATGTAATAGATGAGAAGGTCCAAGGAGTTAGTGAAGAGGAATTGATTCCTGATTTTAGGAAACAAAAATGCATTAATTTGAGTGCTCTTAGAATAAATGTAATTTGGATGCATTGTGTTACATTAATGATGCCCATTCCAAATATATTTACTGGAAATTTTCAGGAGTCATTTGGTAAATAGGATAGTGATCAAATTGAATTAAACAATTATCATTTTTAAATGAAGCATATATGAGTTGATTTTTTTTTTTTTTTCTCATTTTCTAATTCTCATGATTTAGTCTGGTAGGTTGTATGTTTCTAGGAATTACTCCTCTTCCACTAAGTTATCCAATTTGTTGTCATGTAATTGTGCCTAATAGTCTCTTATGGTCTTCTGTATTTCTGTGGTATCAATTATTATGTCTCTTTGGTTATTTATGATTTTATTTGAGTTCTCTGTCTCTCCGTTTTTTTAAATTTTATTATTTATTTTTTTGGCTAGCCTAGCTAAAGTTTTGCCAATTTTGTTTATCTTTTAAAAAATCAAAAAAGGTGGTGCTATAATATAAAATATCTGTGTTACAAAATAATATTTGTAATGTAAATAAACTGTAGAAATTTTTTTAAATTCAACTTTTCGGGCCGGCCTGGTGGCGCACTGGATAGTGCGCCGCTTGGGAAGCGCGGCGGCGCTCCCGTCCGAGGGTTCGGATCCCACATACAGACCGGCTCAGCAAACAAGAAGGCAAAGAAAACTGACTGAATGTTAACATCACAAGGGTTTCCAAAAATCACATGAACTTACAAAAACACGAATCTGTACCACAAAACTATTCCATCCGTGAGATGTAGGACGTATGGTGCAATTCGAGATTGATCAAGGAAGGATCAATCAATAAAGTCTATCGTATTTCAGTTGTTAAACAATTGATTAAATAAAACACTGCCATCAATGCAGAGGAAAATGGATTGAGGAGCGGAAAAAAAAAAAAAAAAAAAAAAAAAAAAAAAAAAAAATTCAACTTTTCGTTTTGTTGATCTTTTCAGTTGTCTTTTCAGTCTCTCTTTCTTTTATATCTCTCCTAATCTTTATTATTTTGTTCCTTCTGATAACTCTGAGTTTAATTTCTTTTCTACTTCCTCAAGGTGTAAAGTTAGGTTGTTTATTTGAGACCTTTCTTTTTTCTTACATAGGTATTTATCACTATAAACTTCCTTCTTAGAACCACTTTTGCTGGATCTGAAGTTTTGATATGTCGTGTTTCCATTTTTGTACTCTCAAGGTACTTTTTGACTTCTCTTTTGATTTCTTTATTTACTTATTGGTTGTTCAGGAGTTTGTTATTTAATTTCTACACATTCATAAATATTTTAATTTTCCTCCTGTTATTGCTTTCTAGTTATCTTTGTAGTCAGAAAGATACTAGATATGCTTTCAATCTCAAATTTGTTTCCATATTGATTTTCTGCCTCAATAATCCTACCATTGTTGAAGTATTCAAGTCTTGAAGTCTCCTTCCATTATTAAATTGCTATCTATTTATTTATTGCTGAAGTCTCCTTCTGTTGTTATATTGCTGTCTATCCCTTCAGATCTGTTATTATTCTCTTTAAATATTTTGGTGTTCCAGCATTGACTTCATATGTATAATTGCTATATCCTCTTGATGAATTTATCCTTTAAAGGATAAATACATTACATAATAAACTTCTTGACTCTTATTACAGTTTTGTCTTAGAGTTTATTTTGTCTAATATAAGTATAGCTGCCCCAACTCTCTTTTGGCTATCATTGGTATTGAACACTTTTTTCCTTCCTTTCACTTTCAGTCTGTGTTGGTCCATTCAGTCACTCTTTTGATGAGAGAATTTAATCCACTCCCATTTATTGATAATAAGGACTTTATGCTGTTATTATAAGTATTATCTTACTGTTTCATAGTTCTTTTGTTACTTTCTTTTTCTCTTGCTATCTTCTTTTGTGATTTGTTTTTTTGGGTTTTTTATGGGGTTTTTTGTTTGTTTGTTTGTTTTTTGTTTTTGCAGTGGTATGTTTTTATTTACTTCCTTTACTTTTTGTGTAACTACTGAATGTTTTTTCTTTGGAATTAACGTGAGGCTTATATAAAACGTTTTAGAGTTATAACAGTCTATTTTAAGCAGATTATTACTTAAATTCAATTGCATACAAGATCTCTTCACTTTCCCTCCCTGACACACATTATGTGCTATTGGTGCATGCTTTAAAACTTCTTATGTTGTGTATCCAGTAACAAATTAGTGTACCTATAGTTATTTTTAATACTTTGCCTTTTAACATTTATACTAGAGTTAAAAGTGATTTATGTATCACTATTGCAGTATTAGAGTATTCTGAATTTGATTATATATTTATCTTTACCAGTGAGTTTTATACTATCATAGGTTTTCATGTTGCTAATTAGCATCCTTTTATTTTAACTTGAAGAAGTTAGCATATTTTGTAAGGAAGGTCTAGTGGTGGTAAACTCTCTCAGCTTTTGTCAGAAATGTTTTTATGTCTCTTTAATTTCTGAGAAACAGCTATTCCAGATATCATATTCTTGGTTGGGGGTTGCTTTTTTTTTTTCTTTCAGCACTTTGAATATATCATCCCACTCTCCCCTGCTTAGCAAGGTTGCTGTTGAGAAGTCCAGTAGCCTTATGAGGCTTCCCTTATATGTGAGGAGTCTCTTGTCTCTTGATGTTTTCAAAATTCTCTCTCTATTTTTGATTTTGAATAATTTCATTATAATATATCTTGGGTTAATCTTCTTGGGGTTGACCTTGCTTGGGAATTTTTGATTCTCATAAATCTGGAGGTTCAAATCCCTTACAGGATTTGACATGTTTTCAGCTGTATTCTTTAGATAAACTTTCTGTCTTATTATCTCTCTATTATACTTCGGAGACCCCCATTTGCATATATTCATTCACTTTATGGTGACCTATATGTTTTCTTCACTATTTTCCATCTTTGTTACTGTTGTTGTTCTAATTGGATAATTCCAAATGACCTATCTTTGGATTTATTGATACTTTTTCATGACTGAGTCTACTGTTGAATCTTTCTATTGAATTTTTCACTTCTATTATTGCATTCTTATGCTTCAGGATTTCTTTTTGGTTCTCTTTTATGGTATTTATTTATTAAACTTCTTATTATGTTCATAAATTGTTTTCTTGATTTTAGTTAGTAGTTTGTGTTCTCTTGCACCTTACTAAGTTTCCTGAAGATTATTTTGAAATTTTTGTCAGGATAATCATAGATTTTCATTTCTTTGGAGCTAGTTATTAGGGCTTTATTTTATTCCTTTGCTGGTGACATATTTGCCTAATTCTTCTTCTTCACCCATGAACTTTACACAGGTGTCTGTGCATTTGAAGGAGGAAACACCTCTTCTATTCCTTAAAGACAGGTTTTAGCAAGTTGGGCCCACAGGATGATGTTATTACCTTCAGGATTACAGTCAAGCAGGGCTGAGGCTAGATAATGTGGCTGCTACTGGGTAATAGTGGGTTCCGCAATTTATGGGCCTGTTACGAGGGACTAGGTTGGGCATGGATTCCACCTGGTCCCTAGGTAAATGGGATCAAGGTCCTAGGATTTTGGTCAGTAGGACTAGCACTGAGACAAGAGTTCACTTAAGGTTCTGGCAACAAGTGCACAGATGGGTTGGCTCCCACTGGCTCTCTGAGAGGGCTCCCACCAGTCACTGAGCAGGTCTCTGAATAGAGAGGACTAGCCCCAGACCACAGCTGAGCAGGACTGGAACTAGGTCACAGGGGGATGGAGCTAAATTTTGAGGATGCTCTACAATCCACGGTCATACTAAAGTTGGTGGGCCTGCCTACAAGAGCAAGAATGGGCATATCTGTCACTGGGTCCTTGGGTAGGCAAGAGCTTTCCTGTACCACAGACAAGAGGGACTGCAACTGGGTCATTGGCTACTTCAGGGTTCACAGCAGGCACTGAGTGTATCCAGCCTGTTTCCCAAGGCACAGGTAGTCTTGTCTACCTGTAGGAAAGTCCACAGGGAGATAGGGCTGTTTCTGGGTCTGTAAGGGGCAATATGGTCAATAATCCTGCCACCTGGGTGCAGGCCTGCTTTCTCAAAATAGCCTTCCTTGGTCTTGAACTTAGTCTGTGTTTTGCAACCTCATACCTGGATCCTAACACTTCCACTAAGGCATTATTGTTCATGGATGGCTGCCAAATATTGTTCCTGGGCAGTGATTTGAACAGGGGACTTCCTTTTCTACCATCTTGCTGACGTCACCTCATAAATTTTGGATCCAATTCTGTCCACTCTTAAAAATAATATAAATTTAGATACAAAAACAAATAATAAGTAGAAGCAAGTAAGTTCATAACCTACAGAGTTTTCTGTTGGTTATTCTGGTGCTAGAACAAATGAGCTTTGGGGATTTTGCCAAGGCAACTTTCTAATATATTCAAAATATTTAGTAGAGCTCAGATTTATGTTCATCCCTCTGCAGTTAGGAGACATTTAAGAATTCTATATCAGTCGAACTTTTTCCAATGTCTTCCTTCCGTAAGGTGCATCCCAACAGAACTTCCTTCATGTTAATTTCAGCCAAGAGTGTCCCTTCTGATTGGAAGAGAGATATATGGAAAGATTTCTTCTGAAACCTAACTACGGTTGCTAAAGGCAAGTTGGGAGAAGGATATTAAAACAGAGGAGTCTTCTGGTGCAAACTCTTTCCTTAAATAGAAAATAAGCCAATACCAGGAGGGGCTGAAACATATCTCCAAGACTTAGAAGAATCTGGAGGAAAAAAATCAGGATGTGTTTTCTTTTCATTGCTAAACTACTAAGAAAACTCATATATTAAATAAGATATTAATTTCCAGGTATCAGAATATCTTTTATTTATGAAGTTACCTCAAAGTTTTTATTTATTAAATAAGAAACGTTAATTAACTTTCTCTTATTTCTGTATTGGTCAAAATTCTGACTTTCACCTAAAATTTTAAGTGTGAATGTTGTCTGCTCTACCTTTACCTTATACAAGGCATCTTCAAAAGGTTCGTGGGGTTTTCAATGCCCCCCCCCAACAAGACGGCTGACTAGAGATGGCCAGCTCTTGCCTCTAATACAAAAAAAGTCCAAAGCAACAAATAGTCATATGAAAAGTAGAGTGTCTAAGAGAAAACATGGAATCTAGATAAACAGTGAGGAAGACCCCTCAAGACAGCAACCCACACAGATGGGAAGCACCCAACCAGGACATGCATGGAGAATGGAGAAACCTGTACTGCTGGGACAAAGAAGGTGGGGTTCTGGTGACCACTGCTCCCTCCATCGACACCTGCAAATCAGGCTGAAAAGTAACCACACAGCCCTTGCAGAGAGTAAGGTCAGCATGTGGAGCAGCTAAAAGCCCATATGACTGTATTTTTTTCAGAAAGAAAATATAAATGGAGTCAAACCCACACCCCTTGGTCCTGGGCTGCCTCTAGACATCACCATTTTGGGATAGGAGCCAGGGGAACTCAGAGTCCTACCGACCTAATTGCCCTCACACACTCCAGCAGAGAGTGTAGGGGTAGCACACCAGCTATGGATACACACCATCTTCACCCCAGGAGCTCAGAGGACCACCTGACTCAACATCCCCACCATCCCAACAGACAGCAAGCAAGGACTGCACCGCTCCCTTCACTGTTGCCTGGATTTATGACCTCCTTCCCCAGGAGCTCAAAGAGCTGTCTGATGCATTGAGACTGCTAGCATGAGAAGAGAGCACAGTCCCAACAGACAGCAAGCAAGGACTGCACCGCTCCCTTCACTGTTGCCTGGATTTATGACCTTCTTCCCCAGGAGCTCAAAGAGCTGTCTGATGCATTGAGACTGCTAGCATGAGAAGAGAGCACAGAGGGGGTGTGCAAGACACCTAGATCCATGACCACCTTCCCAGTCAGCCCAAAGTCCTCCCTGATGCAGCAGCAGGACGCTGGCACCACCAAGTAAAGTGCAGGGAGCAAGCCGTCACTTACTACAGCACTCACCCCGTACAAAATGCATGAGGCCCAACCTGACTATCAATATCGAACACTTCTACAGGGAAGAGTCTCTTCCATCAAAAACCATTCCAAAAATCAAGAGAAGTGACTACATCACCAGATGCCCGAACATCAATGTAGAGTTACAAGAAGCATGAAAAACCATTGCTACCCCCAAAGAAGACTACAAATCTACAATATGAGACCAAAAACAACAGGAAAATGGTGAAACATCTGAGGAAGAATTTCAAATGGCAATATTAAGGAAACTCAATATGATGCAAGAAAATATATAGAGAAATCACAATGAAGTCAAAAATACAATCCAAGACATGTATGAGAAATTCAGCAAAGAAACAGGAAAGATAAAAAAGAACCAACCAGAAATCTGGAACTGAAGAATTTATTCAACGAAGTAAAAAATACAACCAAGAGCATAAGACGCACTCAAGCAGAAGCAGAAGAATTTCTGAACTGATAAGCAGGTTTTTTGAATCAAAACAATTAGACCAAAAAAAAAAGACAGAGAAAGAAAAATTATTTAACAAAATGAAGAAAGCCTAAGAGATCTAGCTGACAACCTTAAGCATACAAACATCCATATTATGGTTATACCAGAAGGGGAAGAGAAAGGACAAAGTATTAAAAGCCTATTTAAAGAAATAATAAGCATAAAATGTCCAACGTATTGGGAAGGATACAGTCTCCCACATCCAAAAAGTTCAAAGATCCCCAAACTAATTCAACCTAAAAATGACCTCCCCAAGACACATTTTAGTCAAATTGTCAAAAGTCAGTGACAAAGAAGAAATTGTAAAAAACAGCAAAAGAAAGGTGTCAAATCACCTTTAAGGGAATACCCATCAGGCTAACAGCAAGACTTCTCAGTAGAAACCCTACAGGCCAGGAGAGAGTGGAATGATATATTCAAAATGCTAACAGGCAATTTTTTTAAAAAGGCAACCATAATACTATACCCAGAAAAGAAGTAGAAATGGTATCTTTCCCAGACAGACAAAAACTGGAAAGTCACCGCCACAAGACCATCCCTCCAACAAATCCACAAGGGAGTGCTACATTCAGACTCAAAAGATCAATATATAGCACCATAAATATGCATGAAAGAATAAAAACTGCTAGTAAAACAGATACATAAACAAGAAAAAGAAAATGTATGTTATCACTACAAAAAAAAAACAACCCACAAAACAGCAAAGACAAACAATAAAAGGGAAAGAAAAGAACAAAAGAAATGTTAAACAACCATAAAAAAATTTTAATAAAATGGCAGGAACAAGGTGATACCTTTGTTCCCCAATTAAAAAGTATAGACTGGCTGAATGGATTTCAAAATAGACCCAACTACATGCTGCCTGCAAGAAACTCACCTTACCAATAAAGAAACACATAGATTAATAATGAAGAGATGGAAAAAGCCGTTCCATGCAAATGGAAACAAAGAAGAAGCAGGAGTTGCCATACTTATATCAGACTAAATAGACTTCAAACTGAGAACTATAAAAAGAGACAAAGAAGGACATGATATAATGATAAAAGGATCAATACGGCAATAAGATATAACAACCATGAATATGCATGCACCCACCACCAGAGCACCCAGATGCATAAAGCAATTGTTATTGGATCAAAGGGAGAGATACATACCAATAAGATAATAACTGGGGACTTTAACATTCCTCCCTCAGCACTGGAAAGATCATCTAGACCAAAAATTAGCAGAGAAATACTGGATTTAAAAACACTGTAGACCAAAGGGACTTAGACATCTACAGAAAATTTCATTCAACAACTATAGAATATACATTCTTCTCATAAGCACATGGATCATTCTCCAGGATAGACTACATGTTAGGCCAAAAATCAAGTATCAACAAATTTAAAAAGATTTTAAACATATCAAGTATATTTTCAGAGCACAATGGAATAAAATTAGGAATTAACAAAAAAAGAAACTTTGGAAACTACACAAATACATGGAAATTAAGTGACACACTCCTGAAAGGCCAATGGGTCAAAGAAGAAATAAAGAAGGAAATTGAAAAATTCCTTGAAACAAATGAAAATACAAGCACAAGTTACCAAACATATGGGATACCACAAAAGCAGTACTAAGAGGGAAATTTATTGCAATAAATGCTTACATTAATAGAATAAAAAGACTTCAAATAACAACCTGTTTATACCTTAAAGAACTAGAAAAACAATAATTCAATCCCAAAATTGGTAGAAAGAAAGAAATAATTAAGATCAGAGCAGGACTAAATGAAATAGAGACCAAAAATATAAAAAAATAAGGAAGATAAAAAAGATCAACAGAGAGAGAAGGCCCAAATTACAAAAATCATAAATGCATAAGGAAACATTATAACCAATACCACATAAATACAAAGAATCATTAGATAGTATTCTGAGCAATTATATGCTGACAAATTTGGAAATCTGGAGGAAATGGATAAATTTCTGGATGCATACAAACTACCAAGATTGAACCAAGAAGAAATAGAAAAACTGAACAGGACAATAATGAGCAATCAAATTTTTTGAAGCTGTAATTAGCAGTCTCCCAACAAGAAAAAGCCCAGGACCAGTGCATTCACTGCTTCATTCTATCAGACTTCTAGAGAAGATATAATACCAACCCTTCTTTGCCAACCCAAAAAATTGAAACAGGTCATTCTTCCATACTCATTCTATGAGGCCAGCATCACCCCAATACGAAAATCAGACAAGCACAGAGCAAAAATAGTAGGTATAGAAGGAAAGTATCTCAACACAATAAAAGCCATAAACAACAACCTTACCACCAACATCATTCTTTCAGCTTTTCTGTCAAGAACAAGATATGGGTGCCCATTCTCATCACTCCTATTTAACATAGCACTGGAAGTACTACCCAGAGCAATCAGTCAAAAGAAAGAAATAAAGGGCATCCAAATTGGAAAAGACAATGTCAAACTGTCCCTGTTTGCAGATGACATAATCCTATATAGAGAAAAACTAATAAAACTCCTGGAGCCCATAAACAAATTCAGTAAAGTTGCTGGATGCAAAATCAATACACAAAAATCGGTAGCATTATATGAACCAGCAATGAACTAGCAAAAAAAGAAATCAAAAAAGCAAGCCAATCCTAATAGCTCCCCCCCCAAATAAAATACCTAGAAATAAATTTAACCAAGGAGAAAGATTTCTACAATTAAACTACAAATCGCTGCTGAAAGAAATGAAAGAGGATACAAAAAGATGGAAAGACATTGCATGTTCATGGTTTGGAAGAACTAATATTGTGAAAATGTCTATAATACCCATAGCAACCTATAGATTCAGTGCAACCCCCACCAATATACCAATGACAATCTTTGCAGAAATAGAAAAAAAAAAAAACCCTAAGATTCACATGGAACAACGAAAGACTCTGAATAGCCAATGCAATCCTAAGCAAAAAATAATAATAATAAAGCTGGA
>NW_007739202.1:3574-4100 GCF_000696425.1 Galeopterus variegatus | reverse complement strand
AAAAAAAAAAAAAAACCCTAAGATTCACATGGAACAACAAAAGACTCTGAATAGCCAATGCAATCCTAAGCAAAAAATAATAATAATAAAGCTGGAGGCATTACGCTACCTGACTTCAAATTATACTACAAAGCTATAGTAACCAAAACAGCATGGTGTTGGCATAAAAACAGACACTCAGACCTATAGGACAGAGTAGAGCACCCAGAAATAACCCACATACTTACAGCTAACTGATATTCAACAAAGACACTGAGAACATACATTGGGGAGAGGACAGCCTCTTCAACAAATGGATCTCCCTCAGGAAACTGGATATCTCTGTGCTGAAGAATGAAACTAGACCTGTACCTCTCACCATTTACCAAAATCAACTCAATATGGTTTAAAGACTTAAATATTAAAACCAAAAACTATAACACTTCTAGAAGAAAATACAGAGGAAACACTTCAGGATGTAGGACTGGGCAAAGACTATGAATAAGACCTCAAAAACACAGGCAACAAAACACAAAAATAAACAAAT
>NW_007739202.1:0-1676 GCF_000696425.1 Galeopterus variegatus | reverse complement strand
GAAAGAGAAAGAGAAAAGAAAGAACCATCACAATATTACATTGAACTTTCATAAGGAGGGAACAGAACTTATTACTAGAGATAGGAATGTGAGAGGGCAAGAGGTTTATCGAGAAATTGGTTAATGGACACAAGAAATGATTATGTTTTGTAATGATGAATATGCTAATTACCCTGATTTGATCATCACACTTTGTACACAGGTACTGATGTTTATTCAACTCTGTACCCAACAAATACGTATAATCAATGATGTCTCAATAATGAAAAGGTCCATGGGAAATATGTGTTATGAAAAAACTATACATGGATTTAAAATATTTTTACACCAAAATAAACTCATTATATCTTATTATAACATGTCTAAACAGTATCTAGTTTGAGGCACTAAGGAGGATAAGACCTCAGGTTGTAAGAAGCCCCTATCAGAGCAACTTGCATTTTGCTAAAATTGAAGCAAGAACAAATGTCAAATTTATGGTGAAGCTTGGGTGGAAGAATACTGAAATCACTGATGCTTTACAAAAAGTTGATGGGGACAATGCCCCAAATAAATCAGCAGTTTTCAAATGTATAACTCGATTTAAGAATGGACAAGACAGTATTAAAGATGAAGTCTGCAGTAGCAGATCATCCACATCAATTTGCAAGGAAGAGGTGAATTTTGCTCATGCCCTAATTGAAGCAGACCAATGATTAACAGCAGAAACAATAGCCAACACCATAGACGTCTCAATTGATTCAGCTTACAAAATTCTGACTGAAACATTAAAGCTAAGCAAACTTTCCACTCAAAGGGTACCAAAACTGTTATGCCGGATTAGCTACAGACAAGAAGAGAGAGCTTTCAATGGAAATTTTAAACAAGTGGGATCAAAATCCTGAAGCATTTCCTTGAAGAAGTGTAACCAGAGATGAGACATGGTTTTACCCGAATGATCCTGAAGACAACGCACAATCAAAGCAATGACTACCAAGAGGTGGAAGTGGTCCAGTTAAAGCAAGAGCAGACCAGTCAAGAGCAAAGGTCATATCAACTGTTTGGGGGATGCTCAGGGCATTTCGTTTGTTGACTTTCCAGAGAGCCAATAAACAATAACATCTGTTTATTCTTAGAGTGTTTTGAGAAAGTTAGCCAAAGCTTGGGCAGAAAAATGCCCAGGAAAACTTCACCAGAGAGTCCTTGTCCACCTCAACAATGCTCCTGCTCATTCCTGTGATCAAACAAGGGTGATTTTGCAAGAATTTCAATGGGAAGTTATTAGGCTTCCACTTTGCAGTCCTGATTTGCCTTGTTCTGACTTGTTTTGATTTCCTAGTTTTAAAAATCTTTAAAGGGCACCCATTTTTCTTCAGTTAATAACGTAAAAACGACTGCATTGACATGGTTCAATTCCCAGTACCCTCAGTTCTTTGGAGATAATGTAAATGGCTTGTATCATTGCTTACAAAAGTGCCTTGAACTTGACAGAGCTTATGTTTAGAAATAAAGTTTGTATTTTTTATTTTTACCTTTTAATTCCACTTTTCTGTGAACTTTTTGAATTTCCTTGTAAACAATTTTTCTCCACCTTATTCCCTGATAACAAAGGCAGGAATTGTCTTTCAGTACAAACCACAGAGAACACTAAGCTGAGACAAACTTCTTTTGATTCAAACTAATAGAACTCCTGGATA
>NW_007739201.1:25682-38042 GCF_000696425.1 Galeopterus variegatus | reverse complement strand
TGGTACAATTGTATCAGTCACTAGGAATTTGACTCATTCCCAATATGTGATGATTTTCTTTCTCATTAGAGAAAACAAAATAGTGAAAGTTTCTTGGGCATGTTTAAAAACTACACCAAGATGCTGCAATAGAACATAAAGAATTGCTCTACAGAGTGCAACACCATCAGAATAGATCAGGAGTTTATTTGTCACTAACCCGCAAGAGGAACCAAACTGCCAGATTTATTTTCGACAGTGTGGTTAGAGTTTTCAAGGTACTGCTCACTGATAAGTCTCTCCATGAATTCTGGGTCCATGTTTGAACTTAATATCTGGAACTATCAGATGGAGCATCAACACTTGCTGACATTCCCAACGATCTGTAATTGTAATTTTGAATTCTCTAAGTTAGCAGCAATAAAGAGGCAGGAAAGAGACATACTGCATGTAGAACCTAATACTTCAATTGTTGAACCAAAAACTTAGTGAAAAGTAAGTAATGAGTTCATCCCTCTTCCACTGGCATGAAACAACTATTCTTACCATTAATATTATGTTCAATTTTTATAACTTAAATACTTATCATGTCTCTTTCTATTTACTTACAGCTAATGGTCCAAGAGTACACTGAGTAACCATTAAGTGCTTTGGGGATAACAAAAATTTGAGAGACGTTGGTGAGAGATTGTTGGTGGAATGAACAGGTGGGGGAATTGTCTAGGATACACGATGCCTGAATGTAGTAAAAGATTGCCCTCAAGTGGTTTTTCTGGTGGCAGCCATGGAAAATTGGAAATGTGTAGAGAACAGGTGCGAGGGGGAAAGTATTACAAGTCCTAGGATTTGCATTTGAAGAAAACAATGAATATGGGGATGATGAATCTTTTGAGACTTAATATATAAGTGATAGAAATGATAGCATTAGTGTAAAATAAATTGCATCATCAATCATTTTTTATTAAAAAGTTGAGACACCAACAGTGGGTCAGAAACCTTTTAAGTCTGCCAAATAATGCAAACAATTTTTCCTCTTTTTTTTTTTTTAAAAAAAAAAGATGACCAGTAAGGGGATCTTAACCCTTGACTTGGTGTTATCAGCACCACACTCTCCTGAGTGAGCCACGGGCCGGCCCACAATTTTTCCTCTTGAAAAAAAAGATTCACTTGTTAAAATTTCAACCCAAACTAGCCTGAAAATATTGCATCTTTTTTTCACAGTATTCTGGGCATCTTCTCTCAGTGATTACACTGATAGAGTTAATCAGGCTTTGGGAAAAAGGAAATGAAAAAAAAAACTATTTTTGGTATCTACATATTTTTGTGGCTCTGAGGTTTGAAAATATTGTAACAGCAAAAAGGAGAAGAGAAATTGCCTAGACACTAAACCTGATAATGCTATTCAGCATTACTTAATTCAGCCCTATTTTCAAAATCGATTAACTCAATGAAACTGCATCTTGATGAGTACAGCTAATAGGTAAAATTGTCCCCATGGTGGATTAGTCAGAACAAGTAATATGGCTTCTGTCACACACCACCACTAAAATCTTAGTGGTTTAACATAATAGAATTTATTTCTTGCTCATTAAACAATGTGCTGTACATTGGGACCCTCTCCTCCACATGAGGATACAGGGATCCCAGTTCTTTGTGCCTGTGTTACTACCATACTAAACATGTGGTCTCTAGGGTCACCATAAAAGGGAATGAAAAAGTATGGGAAATCTTGCATGGAGTTTGAGGGTCAGTCCTAGAAAGGGGGTAGGTACATCACTTCCACTTATATCCTATTGCCTAGAACCTAATCATATGGCCCCATGTTACTAATCTCAGGAGGGACTGGGACATAGTGTTTGTTTCTGCCCAGGAAGAGGAAACGGGATTGACTAGGCAACATCTAACAAATCTCAGAGAATATAATACAAAATATTATTTTTTATCAAAAATTATGTTATTAAGATTGAAAAAGCATGTGAATTATTAAAATAAAGCACAATACTTCAAAGAAATTTCGAGTTTAAGGATTCCAACTTTGGCTGTACTATAGACCCCTGAGAAAGCATATTCACACGCTGCTGTCCTAGGAGGTAACTTTAGTAAAGTTGAGAAGTTAGTAGCAACAAGCTCAGACTGCGCAGTCTATACATTTTCATTTAATCTCAGTGTTCAACCTCAGAGAGCCACAATCAGTCACACAATCTGCACACTTAGAACAAAATTTCTTCTCTCACATTCCCTACCACCATTCCCTTAATGGAGACCATTGACTCATGTCAAAGCCTGAAACAGATGAGATGCTGATCTTAGCATGTGATCTAAACCAAGCAGCCTCAACATGGGAACCTAAAATGAAGCAAGGATTGAGGACTAATTTCTATTATGAAAAAGGTGAAAGGGATCCAGTTTGTTCAGTTTTTAACATTCAGAACAGGAGAGGATAAACATTGGTAATGCAGAGGAATACGGAATGACGTTTCACATGTGTTTCGCTTCTGAAATTTGCACGTACTTTTTCTCCTCAAACCTTGTCAGAATTAAGCAAGCATCATACAAGAAATGCAGCCACTGAAATAAATTTAAAAATCACTTCTGAGCACAGCAAGATGTCAATAAACATGTGATGAATTGAAGAACAGATGCAAAGAATAATATTGTAGTACTGACTGCTTCAGAATATAGTAGTCTACCATTTTTCATTGAAAAGATAAAGTCATTAATTAAACCTGCTGTCTTGAGTTCCATACTTACTTAAGGAGATTTAGCTTCCTGGAATTGCAATAGAATTAAATGTGTAATCATGACATAACTGTAAGTAATTAACTTAAGTTTTATATTTTTAAGTAAAAAGCATAGTTTAATACAATATTAGAATAAATATGCTGGAGGTAATGGGTAAAAATAAAAGCATCCAAGACTTTAGAAAGGGGCAGACCCCTCCAAATCACGGATTAAGCCCTGTTCCTTTGTCCTCATTTTCAACATTAACTGCTGCTTTAGCTTAGTCATCTGCTCACAACTTAAAAAATAACTTGAGAGGTGATTGCATGATCATCTGAGTTCATATTAGTTATACTCCTTTATTTCTGGGGATTGCAGTTGCAATCTATGGTTTCCAACCTGGGTGCTTGTCATTACCTTAATGCAACAGCCCCCTATATGGGAGCACAGACTGGCACCAGCAGAAAGAGAGTGGTTTTCAAGCTTGCTTTCACCGGCTTCTCACCTCTGACAATTTGCCTCCCATGGCAGCTGAGTATAATGCTTTCTAATTCCTATGTTTTGTATCTTGCTTGTTAATTTTATCCTGCTACCTTGCCTCTCTATTAGACTCCAGTAATGGAAATCCAATGCAGAGAATAAAGTAATCTAAGAATTATTCACATTACTTCTGACAACCACTTTGCCAGTGATAGATGAAAGTTGTCATGCAAGCATCATTGTCCACAGGACAAGGCTTAGCAAGACTTAAGGACAATTGTCTTCTGTGAGAATGAGCAAAACCTAAAGTAATTAAGAATAAAAATTGTTTAAGGTTTATAAAGGCATTCAATATTTTCCCTATTCCGGACTTACACAGGAAACATTTTTAAAAACAAATAAACAAAACTCCCATTATTACCTTCAAACTTGAGAACATGGAGCAATAAGAATGGTAAATCATCTCTTAGATAATTTATATGGGCTGTCTATTACATGATATCTCATTGCTCTCCTTTAGTACAGTGGGTCTACTGTAGAAATAAACAATAAAAAATGGTTATGGAGCACCTACTATGTGTGGAGCCCTTTATGCAGTATCTTAAGTTTCACAATGAGAGAGGCAGTATTATTACACCAATTTACAAAAGAGGAAACTGAAACTTAAGAAGCTTAAACAATGTGCCTAAGGAGACATAGCTAATAAGTGATGAACTCCGGATGGAAACCTAAGTCTGACCAACACTACATCCCATGCTCTTAACCAGTATATTACTATTATATTTGATTGTGTTTCTGGACAGGGAGATAACACTGAACAGTTAAAGATCAAATTATTTATCATTCTATAGCATTACTCAATTTTAAAGATAATAGCTCTTGGCATTCTTCAAAAGTTGGACAATAAAGTAGTAACTTCTTTGAGTGATTATGTAAATGCTTCTAAAATGTTCTAGTTTCATCAACCCAAATGTCCATCATCGGATGAGTGGATACGGAAAATGTGGTATATCTACACAATGGAATACTACTCAGCTATAAAAACTAATGAGATACTGCCATTTGCAACAACATGGATGGACCTTGAGAGAATAATATTGAGTGAAACGAGTCAGACAGAGAAAAAGAAATTCCACATGTTCTCACTCATTGGTGGGAGCGAAAAAAAAAAAAAGAAAAAAGAAAAACAAACAAACTAATTCACCCACATACACACACACAAAAAACCTGGGGGTGGGTGGGGAAGAAGATATAACAACTATACTTCCATGAAGTTGTGGCAACAAGCAAACGGAAAGGACATTCTTGGGGGGGAGGGGAGAGAGGGAGGAGGACGGGAGGTGTCGGTGATGGGTTGGACAATAAAGTAGTAACTTCTTTGAGTAAAATAAAATAAAAAAATAAAATGTTCTAGTTTCCTTAAAAATATCAGGAGACAAAAGAAGGAGACAAGCTCAAAGTGGAGCAGGTCAGATGGATACAAGAATTTTCCAAGAGTATAACGAGTATGGAAATGTTTTACAGAGAGATGGAGTGTGTTGCCTTGATATGCCTGCAAAAGGTTTAAAGACTTCAGTCCAGAGCAAAAGGAATTGATTGAATTACTTCTACATATCTTAAGAGTTTTCATTATTAAGGAAATTCTGAGCCAAAATTCAGATCCTTGAAAACGTATGTCTAAAACCTATTTGATTATAATAAGGAAAGACCAAACAGTCCCAAATCTCTCTGACTATGAGAATTAGACAATTTAAACTTGATAACATTTTATTGGTAATTCAGACTTCCAAAGAAGAGAAAAAAAATAACTTTACAATGATAATTTCAATATGGCTGCAACATTTTGGATATATATGAGGGAGTCTTCAAAAAGCTCATAGAATGATTTGAATTATCTTTAAATTCCATTTTTCCATGAACTTTTTGAACTACCCTCATATATGTGTGTGCATATATATGTATGTATACATGTATACACATACGTAATATACACACATGTGTGCATGTACATGTGCAAATATATAAAAAATCCTTCTAAATTATATATATAAAAATAAAAATCTTAAAAAATTTTTAAATGAAAATGAGTTTGCATATTCAGAGATGTAAAAGCAAATCCAACGATATTCCAATTTTGTAAATACAAAAAACTTAAAGCAGTAGTCTAAACAACAAAAAATAGTCTCTGAAGTCCTAATACAATGAATTTAATTCAATTCAACTTAACTTTGAGGGAGCATCTACCAAGTGTTAATCTCTATGTGAAGCACTGGATTTTCATCTCGTGATGGTGGGTTGAACACACATTTGGCTCTCCTCTTATGTGAGTTCCCTTTGAAATAGCACTAGAGAGATCAAAGGGAATAAGTACATTATAGCAAAGAGAAGTGCAAGAGAGTCATCAGTAAATAAGATTTCCGAATATTATATGCCATTAAAAGTTAGTAAATATATGAAACAGAGAAGAGGAAAAGCATAGCCCAGAAAATGAGCATTAAGGGGCTGCTGTGGGAACAGGAGCCAATCTTCTCAGCAAACTCCTGAGAAGCACTGAACCCCAAGCCTACAGTAAGGAAGCTAGGAGTGAGAGAAGTAGAATTGAAATAGGGGAATTAATATCTATTAATGGAAAAGCTATGCCAGTTCACCCCACTCCCCAAATCTAAAAGCTGAGCTAGTTTTAAAGAATTAACACCAATCCTTAAAAAATTTGTCCAAAAAGGAGGAGAGAATATGTCCCAATTCATGCTGTGATGCCAGATACCAAATAACTGATACCAAAACCAGATAAACACAAGAAAACTACAGACCAACATGTCTATGAATAGAGATGCAAAAATATTTAACAACAAAAAAATTAGAAAACAGAATCCCACAACATAGAAAACAGATTACACATCATGAACAAGTGAGATTTATTGGAGGAATGCAAGGTTTTTACATGCAAAAATAAATTCATAGTACACCATATCAATAGAATAAAAAACAAAAAACCATATAATTATCTCAATAGATGCTGAAAAAAAGCACTTGATGAAACTAATACCCTTTCATGATAAAAACTCTCAACAAACTAAGAATGGGAACTTCCTCAATATGATAAAGGACATTTGCCAAAAACCTATAGCTAACATCATGCTTAATGGGCAACGACTGAATGCTTTCCCCTTAAGATCAGGACAAGATGAGGATATCCATTCTCACCACTTCTATTTAACATTGTACTGGAGGTTCTAGCCAGGGCGCTTGGACAAGTGCTATAGACTGAATGTTTGTCCCCCACTCTCAAATTCATATGTTGAAACCCAAATCCCCAATGTGACAGTTTTTGGAGATGGAGCTTTTGAGAGGTAATCAGGTCACTGAAATGGGATCATGCCCTCACACCATTTGAAGAGGCTAGAGCTCTCTCTCTCTCTACCATACAACAGAAGGTGGCTATCTGCAAATCAGGAAGAGGGCCTTCACCAAGGACTGAACCATGTTAGAGCCTTCATCTTGGAATTCTAATCCCAAACTGTGAGAAATAAATGTTTGTTGTTTAAGCCACCCAGTCAATGGTATTCTGTTATAACAGCCCTAACTGATGAATATAGCAAGAAATAAAATAAAAGACATCCAGGTTGAAAAGAAAAAAGTAAAACTATCTGTATTTGCAATTGACAGGACCTTATGTATAGAAAATCCTACAGAAACTACTAAATTACAATTGGAACTAATAAATGAGTTGCAGGATAGAAGATCAATATCCCCAAATTGATTTTATTTCTACACAATTGAAATGAACTATCCAAAATTGAAATTACAATAACCAAAAGGTGGAAACAACTCCAATGTCCATTGGCAGATGAATGGACAACTAAAACATGGCATATATATATATAACATAGAATATTATTGAGCATTAAAAAGGAAAAAAATTGGTACATGCTACAACATGGATGAACCTTGAAGACATTATGGTAAGTGAAATAATTCAGGCACAAAAGGACAAATACTGTATGATCTCATTTACATGAGGTACCTAGAATAATCAAATTTATGGAGACAAAAGTTAAAATATTGGTTATGAGGGGCTGGGGAGAGGGAGGAATAAAGAATTATTGTTTAATGGGTACAGAGTTTTAGTTTGGGATGACAAAGTTCTGGAGATGGATGGTGGTGATGGTTGCACAGCAATATGAATGTACTTAGTGCCACTGAATTGTACACTTAAAAATGGTCAAAATGGTACATTTTATATTATGCATATTTTACTACAATAAAAATTAGAATTAAGAAAACAATTCCATTTTTAAAAGCACCAAAAAGAGTAAAATACTTGGACACAAATTTATCAAAAGAAGTACAAAAGTTATATTTTGAAAACTACAAAATATTACTGAAAGAAGTTAAATAAGACTTAAATAAATTGAAAGAAATTTCATGATTATGGATCAGAAGACTAAATATCATTAAGAAGGCAATACTCCCCAAATTGAGTAACAGATTCAAAACAATCCCTACCGAAATTCCATGAAGCTTCAAAGAAGCTGCTTCTTTGTGGAAATTGACAAGGTGATTCTAAAATTTATAGGAAAATTCAAGGAATAGTGCTGTGGCACTAGTTGGCACTTTTGATCCCTCCTCCTCCCAGTGGAGTTCTGTTCTCTCCTTCTGAAAGTTCAACAAATTATTGTGAGTGTTGTATCTTTCATTCTTCTTTGTTTGTTTATTTTTTTAGCTACCAGTTATGAATGAGGAAATATGGTATTTCTCTTTTGGTGGCTGGCTTATTCCATTTAACATAACTTTCTCTAAGTTCATCCATGTTGCTGAGAATGGCAGAATTTCATTCTCTTTTATGGCAGAGTAGTCTTCCATTATATATGTAAAGAATAGTACTGGATAAGGAAAATATGGTATATATACATAAATACACACATTTATATATATATAATATATATATAATTATATATATAATTTATATATATATATATACACACACACACACACACATTATTATGTGTGTATATAATACTGGATAAGGAAAAAATATATATATATATACACATACCATATTTTCCTTATCCAGTCATCTGTCTATGGACATTTAGGTTGGTTCCAACTCTTGGAATTCCCATTCGGGATGATATTGGTGGTGGGTTTGTCATATATGGCTTTTATTTTGTTGAGATGTTTTCCTTCTATACCTCATTTGCTGAGAGTCTTTATCATGAAGGGATGTTGAATTTTGTCAAATGCTTTTCTGCATCTATTGAGATAATCATATGGTTTTGTCCTTGATTTTGTTGATGTGGCATATCACATTTATTGACTTGTGTAAGTTGAATCATCCTTGCAATCCTGGGATGAATCTCACTTGATCATGGTGTATAATTTTTTTGATGTGTTGCTGTATCCTGTTTACTATTATTTTCTTGAGGATTTTTGTGTTTATGTTCATCAGAGACATTGGCCTATAGTTTTCTTTCTTTGTTGTATCTTTGTCTGGTTTTGGTATCACGGTGATGAAAACTCCCCCTTTTAAAACATCAAAAAATTTTAGAGATCTCCCTATCACAGTTACCATACTTTTTATTTGAAGTCATAGGAAAAAATACAAATGGGAAAAACTACAATAAACTTAATGGTGTTCCTAAGTGAACTTGTTTGTGTTATCACATTACCTTGGGAATTGGTAGGCCTGGGTAGGTGTGTGAAACACTTCCCCAGTCTTCCCACATCACTGGTTGCGCACCATGGTTTGCAGATCCCAGGACATAGCTCTACAACTTCTGAGCATGGTCACCGGTTCATTCATTTGTTCATTCATTCATCAAATATTACTCTGCCCTTACTCTGGTCCACATATTGGGAAATACTGTTTTACAGACAGATTTCTGCATTGAGGACTGTTTGGCCACCCACTCAGTGTGTTCTGCTCTTCTAGGAAATATCTCCTCTTGGCACTGGCCTACCTAAGCATATCAGGTTGTAACTTGCTGTAAAACTGCAGAGGACAAAGTTAGCCTTTCTTGGTTTGGCATTTTGAAGTACTATAAATCTTCTTTATTATAAAGCCATTTTAATGTAAATTCATTAAATGTTCCATAGCCAAGCTTACTTATGGTTGTTTTTTGTTTTTGTTTTTTACAAAGCCTTGTACTTATTCAACCATTCACTAAAATCGCAGCTTCATTCTGAATGGATCTTTTAAATATGAAAATCCCTTCTAGTTCCTCCTGACAATTGCTGCCTACTTTGGCTGTTACCATCACTGTTGTAAGCATTGTCATTGGGCTTAACTAACAAGCATGTGAATTTCTATTAAATGAATTGGAAATTTGACTGAAAGGAAATAGTTTCTACTTGTGCTGACCAAAATGGCAGAAGGCCACATTTCTATTTCACATTTTAGCAATTACTAATTACTGAATTAGCAATTCAGTAGGAGTTACTAATTAACTGAAAACTTGTGATTATAATTAAATGTGATGTCAAAGGATAATTTCCACAAAATGTTAGGAATTATGACTTTCAGATATAAAATGAATGTGTCAAAGATTTTATTTAACTCATTACGTTATATGCACAAGTTACAATGCAGTAAAGAAATGCAGAGATGAATTTGCAAAAATTGTTCCATCCAGGACCGGCCCGGTGGCGCACTGCTACAGTGCGCCGCTTGGGAAGCACAGTGGCACTCCCGCCGAGGGTTCGGATCCCACATACAGACCGGCCGCTCACTGGCTGAGCGAGGTGTGGGAGCAACACCGAGGGTTGCGATCCCGTGGCCGGTCCCGGTCCGGTACGGGCGCAACACTGAGGGTTGCGATCCGTTGCCAGTCATGAAAAAAAGACAAAAAGGAAAAAAAAAAAAATTGTTCCATCCATAGGGCAATAGTCAATATTTTTCCATCTGGACATACCTAATTTACATTCCACTCAATTTTGCTGTGAACCTAAAACTGCTCTAAAAATAAAATCTGCTAAAAAATGCTAAATGTCCCAAAATACCACCAAAATATTAATGAAATGTTAATAAATCAGTGTTGAGTTTATTTTTTACCATCATAAGGGTGATCATTTGTTTTAGTCAGTTCAGGCTGTTATAAAAAATGCCATAGACTGTGTGGCTTAAACAACAGAAATTTATTTCTTACAGTTCGGGAGGCTGGGAAGTCCATGATCAAGGTGCTGGCTGATTCCGTTCTTGGTGAAGACCTTCTTCTACATATGGTAGAGAGAGAGGACCATCTTCTCTTATGTCTCTTCTCAGAAGGGCACTAATCACATTCATAAGGGCAGCACTTTCATGACCTAATCATCTCCCTAAGGCCCCACATCCAAATTCCTTCACATTGGGGACTAGGCCTCAGCATATGAATATTGGGAGGACACAAACATTCTTCTTTTCACTACATGTAGTGAACAGATGAATGGACACAAACTGATGAATGGACAGATTCTTAGTAGTATCTCAAAGTAGGGAGGGGGAAAAGCAGGCTATTGATGAGGTTTTGAAGTCTGGTTTGAGATGGGCCTTTTGTTGCAGGGGGCTTGATTAGGATTGGGCAATCGTGTAACATACTTAGGATTGGTGAACACAGTGGGGAAAGGGTTTTGAAAACAGTCTTGGAGCATAAACAATTGTTTGAGGCTTTATGTGGTAGTAAATATAGACTACTTGAGTAGTCTAATGTTCACTTAAATGCATTTTCAAGATATTCTGGAAATGAATAATAAAGTTATTTGCAACTTTATTTTCCTGAACAAGAGTGTCCTGGAATAATAAAATCACATTGATGAAGACAGTGGATAACTGTCAAGTTAGTGTGGACAATAAGTCCTATAGATTACTTCTGTTCTCAGAGATTAATGGTAACTGCTATCATTTATTGAGTGGTCACTGTTCTATGTACTGGGCCAGCACTTTTAAATTAAGATGGGACTGTTTTCTTCTCCCTTATTTTCCATCTTTTCCAACCCCAATTTGAGCAGGTGTCAATTCTGTTTGCATTCAGATCCTTGCAATTCAGACAGTGGTCCTGTGACCAGCAACAACATGAGCATTGCCTGGAGCTTGTTAGAAGTGTAGAATGTCAGGCACCACCTCAAACCTACCAAATTAGAATCTTCATTTTAACAAGATTTCTAGTTGAAGCGTGTACACATTAAATTTGGTTAAAGTTTTTGGCCAGCTTTGGTAGGATGACATTAAAAATAAAAAGAATTTTGGGCCGGCCCCGTGGCTCACTCAGGAGAGTGTGGCACTGGTAGCTCCGAGGCTGTGGGTTCGGATCCTATATAGGGATGGCCGGTGCGCTCACTGGCTGAGTGTGGTGCAGACCACACCGTGCCGAGGGTTGCAGTCCCCCTACCAGTCAAAAAAAAAAAAAAAAAAAAAAAAACGCAAACAAACAAAAAAAATAAAAAAGAATTTCAGTTTTAGAAACATTAAGGACATCATGTTTCTTGGTGCCCAAGCTTTTGGACTGATTCTTATTACTATTTCATAGGCATTATCTGATTTAATCCCTATAACAACCTATGAAGTAGGGTTTTATGATGAAAAAATGAAAACTCAGAGTGGTGAAGCATCTAGCCTAAGGTCATACTATTAGTATTAAGTGACAGAGTCAGGACTTGAGTTCTGGTGTGTCTGACACCAAAGCCAAGGTTCTCAACCATAATGCCATATCGCCTCCTGAAGACTCTCTGAATGAGAATTCTCTACCACCACACCTGGACTCCTGCATTTATCTCCTCACAATCCTACAACTATATACTTTGTACCCCCTCCACCTCCTCCAAGCCAGGTGGCTTGCATAGTCCGTACAATCTTTCTGGCCTTCGGTGCACAGTGTCATGGTTGATATGCTTCTCCTGGATGGATAAAGTCAGGTAACTACCCGACTTCCCAGCCATATCCAAGCATAGTGGTCTTTTCCCATGGCTACCAACAAAATAGATTGTAATGTACACCACTATCCTTTCTCCCTTCTCCTGAACTGCCATCATGGATGGAAAGCAAAGCTTCAGAACCCTCTGTGTGGGGGAGGGCACAGGTGAAGCCCCAAACCCTAGCACCCTTCCCTGGTCTGGGGATAAAGGAAATCACTAAAAAAATCTCTAATACTCCTTTCCATTATGGTTGCTTTTTAACACTATTTGCCTTTATCTCCAACTCTAGGATCA
>NW_007739201.1:6871-24908 GCF_000696425.1 Galeopterus variegatus | reverse complement strand
CTCTTACTGTTTAGAATAGCACATTTGTTTGGTGCTTTCTGAAAGGCAAAGGAGAACCAACGAAGTGGTAAAAAAAAAAAACTCGAGAAACCTCTGAGCCACCTTCAGAAGTGCTCTGGGCTCCCAAGCTGGGGTAGTGGGGGGCAAAGGGCCTCAGCTATACCACCCAACATCTGCAACCAGCCCAGCAATGACCATTTAGCTGCCATAAGAAACATCCTGGGTTCCTGAGTAGGGGTGGTGGGGTGCCAAGGGCTTCAGCCACACCCCAAAGACATTTGCATCAAGTCCAGCAATGACCAAGCCACTGCTGGAAGCCCTCTGGTCTCCCCTGCATGAATGAGGGGGGTGCCATGGGCCTTGACCATGCTCCCCCTTCCTCCTCCTCCTCCCACCCTATTTCCCTTCCCCATCTCCTCTTTTCCTCCCCCCCCAACTCTCTGCAACAACATCTTAGATTATAAAAAAATAATAATATTAATAAATAAATAAAATTTTTAAAAAATCATGTACCCAGGAATTCAGGAGAGAGAATGATGCGTTCTTAATAGAGTGTTGGTGAAAGAAGACTTCAGAGAAAATCAAAGTGATGTGAATCTGTGCTCTCCAAAATTCAGGGGTTGCCAATGTGATAGTGGAGCCCATAAGAGGTAATTAGGCCATGAGGACTCCTCCCTTGTGAATAGAATTGGCTTTAAGAAGAAGCTTGACTGAGGCTTGACTTGCCCTTCTTCTTTCTGTCATGTGAGGACACAGTGTTTCTCCCCACTGGAGGATACAGCATCAAGGTGGAAGTAGACAGCAGCTGTCCCCAGATACCAGCACTTTGATCTTGTATTGTACTTCCCAGCCTCCAAAACATAAGAAAATAAATTTCTGTTCTTTATAAATTACCCAGTCTCAGATATTCTATTACAGCAGCACAAACAGACTAAGACAGCTTTAAAGTGTGATTAGAGTCGGCAACCCCAATTAGAGCCAGTAATTGGGATACTCTCTTGTCTCTATCAGAATGTTACTGCCTAACTCCAGCTGTACCACATTTTAGCATATTCCCACCTTGGCAATGGGGAAGGGGGTGTCCAGACACAAGGTGCAGTAAGAGGAAAGGCAAGAGCCCCCAAATGGCTGGTTTGTTACAGGCCCCCCAACCTATAACAGATAAAAATGTGTTCATATTACCACTGATTTTCTCTTTTCAGTGGCTCATCTTATCCACTGCATAACTGTGGGATCTTGGGTGCCTAGCTATCCCTTCCACCTATTGCAGGGGTCTCTAGAAGTGGCTCACTTGAATGCAATAATGGTACTCTGTTCTTCTGTGCCAGCTTCCTCAGCCATAAGAAGACAGTTAAGACACTTTTCCACAGCTGCTGCTGCCAGGGTCCTCTGTGCAATAAACACTGCCCAACCTGGGAAGCAAGTTTTGAAACTGCATAACTTGTTTGAACTAGTCTCACTTCTTTGCTTTAGTATGTTGTTTTGCAGGAAACCCACTGAGCATGCACAGAGAAAGAAGGTCATGACCCTAAGCACTACAGGAACAAATTCTTCCACCAGCGGATCTGAAAGGCTGAAAACTCAATCATTGGAACCAATTCCAAAGTGAGAGTTCCCACAACAAGGAAGATCTGATGCCCACAACTTCGCATACCAAATACAGACAAATTTAAAGCAAACTGATTAAACTCTGCCAACTCACGACTTCCTTGTTTCTTCCCTTGTTCCCTGACCCCTTAAAACATGTCCAGACCCTAGGCTGGGGAGACAGATTTGAGCCTTGCCTCCTGTCTCCTTTCTGGTCAACCTCACAATTGAAGCCTTTCTTTTTTCAAAAATCAGCACCAAAGCCTTTGCTTCTATGTGCATTAGGCAGTGAGCCTTTGCTTGGTAACAGCTTCAGACATTTCCAAAGCTGCACCATCTTAGTGGTTCCAAATGGCAATGTCTTCCCTCCAGAGAGTGTTAGACTGCTAAAACCACACCAGTTCTGTGCAGAAATAGGAATAACATCCCATTTCCCCAGTTTGAGTGGGAGGCTGTATTGAATAGTGTTCGAGAGCATGGGCTTTCGAGTCAGAAAGAGATATTTTCTTTCTCTGACTATGTGAAACAGAGTAAGGCCAGGCCTGTGAACCAAACCAAAGCCATTTTCCCTGCAGAGGACACTTTGTTACTTTTCCACTCCTCAGTCATGAGACCCTCAAGGCAAATGATTACTCAGTGGGCTGCCCTAATAAAATAGACTGAGATAAGAGAGGAAACAGATATACTGAGTTGCAAAACCCCTCCCCAAGGCTTGTTTACCATAATTGTGAAAGTTGCAGATTAACCTTAAGACCCCTTTAGGAATTCCCACCTGCCCCCAAAGCATTCAGGTGACTGCAACAATGACCTTCCTGGGGTGACAATGATGAACACCACTGCCATCTTGGACGACTCTCTGAATGAGAATTCTCTACCACCACACCTGGACTCCTGCATTTATCTAGCTTTTCCCCATTCAGGATGATATTGGCAGTGGGTTTATCATATATGGCTTTAAATATGTTGAGATACTTTCCATCTATTCCTAACTTATAGAGGATCTTTGTTATGAATGAATGTTGAATTTTATCAAATGCTTTTTCAGCATCTGTAGAGATGACCATATGGTACTTGTATCAAGATCTGATGCCCACAACTTCGCATACCAAATACAGACAAATTTAAAGCAAACTGATTAAACTCTGCCAACTCACGACTTCCTTGTTTCTTCCCTTGTTCCCTGACCCCTTAAAACATGTCCAGACCCTAGGCTGGGGAGACAGATTTGAGCCTTGCCTCCTGTCTCCTTTCTGGTCAACCTCACAATTGAAGCCTTTCTTTTTTCAAAAATCAGCACCAAAGCCTTTGCTTCTATGTGCATTAGGCAGTGAGCCTTTGCTTGGTAACAGCTTCAGACATTTCCAAAGCTGCACCATCTTAGTGGTTCCAAATGGCAATGTCTTCCCTCCAGAGAGTGTTAGACTGCTAAAACCACACCAGTTCTGTGCAGAAATAGGAATAACATCCCATTTCCCCAGTTTGAGTGGGAGGCTGTATTGAATAGTGTTCGAGAGCATGGGCTTTCGAGTCAGAAAGAGATATTTTCTTTCTCTGACTATGTGAAACAGAGTAAGGCCAGGCCTGTGAACCAAACCAAAGCCATTTTCCCTGCAGAGGACACTTTGTTACTTTTCCACTCCTCAGTCATGAGACCCTCAAGGCAAATGATTACTCAGTGGGCTGCCCTAATAAAATAGACTGAGATAAGAGAGGAAACAGATATACTGAGTTGCAAAACCCCTCCCCAAGGCTTGTTTACCATAATTGTGAAAGTTGCAGATTAACCTTAAGACCCCTTTAGGAATTCCCACCTGCCCCCAAAGCATTCAGGTGACTGCAACAATGACCTTCCTGGGGTGACAATGATGAACACCACTGCCATCTTGGACCTACTGAGCATGCACCCATGATGCAACAAGGAAGAACAGAATGGACTGCCTCCAGTGACGCTGACCTGTACCCCTTAACTCCTTTCCCTATAAAAGACCCTGAACAGCTCCCCTACTGTTGCTACCTGCCTTATGCACAAGTCTATCTCCTCTTTTAATAAAGTATTGCTTGCTTTACTGCTGGATACATTGTTCATTTCTATGACTTTGGAATCCAGGAGCCTAATTTAATCACTGGCAAAAATTGGAAAGCTTTGGGCACCAGAGAAGACTCTAACTGCAAGAGGCAAATGTTCACTGGGACTATTTTGCTCCCATGCCTCTGCTGCTGTTAAGTCTCTCCTGGAGTCCGCAGCCTAAATTCTGACAAGGCAATGCTTTATTCTCTTTTACTCTCCTTCCCTGCCCGCGCCCCCCACCTTCCTCTTTAAAGTGACTGCCTGACAACTGCAGCTTAAACTCCTCTCACCTATGAGAAGCTGCTGCCTCTGCCCGGCAGCAGCCTGCCCTGACGGGTGACTAGCAGAGGTGGGAAGTCCAGTTCTACACCATGCAGATCTTGCTTGAGCAGGTTCCCCAGAGTGGTAGGGATTCAGTCCCATGCCGCACAGTGACTGCAAGTTCGGAAGCCACTAAAATTCTGTTTACCTTTCTCTGATTTTCTGAGCCCTCTTCTGCTGTTTGGTTGGATTGTATCTGCTACTATATAGGTGCACCCTGGAGGGCTCCTGACTATGCTTTGTTTCTGATTTTCTGAGCCCTCTTCTGCTGTTCTCCCAGCTATGCTTTGTTTCTCTGATTTAAATCTAGTCTACTTTCTTCTTTGTGCCGACAACAGTGGGGAGAACTGCTTTCATCAGTTACTGTCAGTAGAATAGGTTGACCCTGCTGATTGGGGCTAAGATAAACTGGACCCCACTGCTCCTCTTTTTCTATTCGATTGTTTGCTTGGTTAGACATTTAGTTGAGTACCGGTAATCTGAATACACCTTCCAGTCCTTGCACCAACTTTTGGACTTTCAGATCATTTGTTTAATGCGAGAGGGCAAGCCGAGCCTGGCCTGTTGGTAACATATGGGTTTAAAAAAATACCTACTTTACACGGTTAATATGTAGATTAAATAAATTAATGACAGAAGGCTGTAGGCACCATAGCTCACTTTTTCTTTTCTGGACATCATTAAAGTTCCATTTCAAATGTCTGTCTTTAACATCATCTCAGAGACCTGTGAAAAATACCAACAGGAAATGAAAACTTATGTTCATACAAAATTTTTACATGAGTGTTCACAGCAGCATTATTCATAATAGCTTCAAAGTGAAAACAACACATATTTCTATCAACAGATGGATGGATAAATAAAATGCGGTATAGCCCTACAATGTAATATTATTTGGCTATAGAAATAAGTGAAGTTCTGAAGCATGACACATACAAGGATGAACCTTGAAAACATTATGTTAAGTAAAAGAAGCCAGTCACAAAAGGTCACATATTGCATGATTCTATTTATATGAAATGCCCAGAATAGACCAAATCACAGTAGAAAGTAGATTGGCAGTTTCCTAGAACTGTGGAGATGGAGAGTTGGGGGATGGTGACTAAGGTATGAAAAGGTTTTTTTTTGGACTGATGCAAATGTCCTAAAATGTGACGATGACTGCACAACTCTGACTATTCTAAGAACCATTGAATCATACACTTTAAATGGGTAAATTATTTGGTATATGAATTATGTCTTGTGATATAAGAAGTAGTAAATATTTGGTCTTTATCCCCATTGCCTGACATACAGCTCCTAAAACTCTTGTAATCTTTGGAGTGGTGAGTGTCCTTTGTACATTAGTGAGACAACTTGTGGCTGGAGGCCCTTAGATAGCTTCAGGATGGGGACTATTTAGTAGAAAGACCAAGGCAGGTCTACTAAGTGTTGCAATATTCAGCCCCACCCCCTGACCTCTAGGTAGGGGAGAGTGGCTGGAGATCAAGTTAATCACCAGTGGCCAATTTAATCAATTATACTTAGATAATGAAATTGGCATTAAAAACTCCTAAATAATGGGGTTTGTGGAGCTTCTGGGTTGGGGAACACATTGAGGTGCTGGGAGGGCGGTGCACCTGGAGAAGGCTTGGAAGCTCTGCTCCTGTCCCCATACCTTGCCCTCTTCCATTGGGCTATTCCTGAGTTGTGTCCTTTATAACAAACTGCTAATAATAAGTAAAATGCCTTTCTCAGTTCTTTGAGCTGTTTAGCAAATTATAGAAATGGAAGGGGATGGATCCTTGGAACCCCCAATCTTATAGCCAGTTGGTCAGAGGTAAGAAGGCCCGGACTTGCAATTAGCATCTGAAGTAGGGGGAGTCTGGTGAGACTGAGCCCTTAACCTGTAGGATCTGTGCTATCTGTGACTAGTTACTGTCAATACTGAATTGAATTGTAAGACACCCAGTTGGTGTCTGGAGTGTTGAACTGGTTGGTGTGTGGAAATCCTACACATTTGCTGTCAGAAGCATTATGAGTAAAAGTGGCACAGATATCTCAATAAAGCTGTTAATAAGAATTCCAATAGGGAGGCTTCCTGAGTACCTTCATTTTGGCCTGTAGTGGCTGGGGTTTCCCAGGCTGTCAGCCTTTCTGGAGAAACCGTGCCTGGGCATCTCATGCCTGCTCCTGACTGGGCATAGGACCTTGAACAAGCTACTTTGCTTCTCTGAGTGTATTTTCCCCTATATGATATGGGGATGAGAGTAGTAATGAGAGAACACCTGTTCTTTGCACGGTGCCTGGAAGATGGAAAGATACGGATAAATGTGGGCTAGGATTATTACATGTGGAATGCAGATAATAAGACATACCCCACAAGGTTGCTATGATGATAAAATGAGTTCATGTAGGGAAATCACTTAGCGGTGTGTCTGGCACACAGACATAGGTGAACAATAAATGGTAGGTAGGAGGAGTAGCTATCATTATTATTGTTCATATTATTATTTTAGTGTGATTCAGGAACAGGGGACAGGGAGAAGGAGCTTCAAAATCTCAATCCTCACATACACACACAATTTTTTTTTAATGACCCAGCAAAGAACCATGGTTGTCTTTGGCTTTAAATTAGGGCCTTGGTATCATCTGGTCCCAGAATCTTGGCCTGTGATGAATCCTTCTGGCTGTCCTGAGGCAAGGGGGAAGAGCTGGTTCACAGAGCTAAGGATATCTCCTCCTTCTTAGCAATTGCTAGGTGAGTGCAGGAAAGTAGAAGCCTGACAAAGACCTCCCTGCCCCTGTCTGGCATCCACTGCAGGAGCAAGATCAGCATAACTGGCCCTGCAGACCAGGGAGGAGGGGTCAAGGTACACTCAGATGGCCTGCCCAGAGTGGCTACCATCTCAACTGGGGGAGAGTTTTCTGAGGAGGTGAGGCAGCCCCTCTTCTGACCTTGCCTTCCTTCCTTCCTTCCTTCCTTCCTTCCTTCCTTCCTTCCTTCCTTCCATTCATCCTTCATTCCTTCCCTTCTGGGGTCATCCACCTTGTTTAGTTGTGTTGGTTTGGAGGTTTTGTTTTGGTTTTTACTCTCTTCCTTCACTTTCCTTGCTTAGACAGCTTAAAAGACTAGTTATTTAGTGAATCACTTATTGGAGAAACAGCAAGAAGTTCTTTTCCTCCCCCTTCTGCCAAATTTTTGTTTTCTCTTTTTTTTCCACTTTGGTGGCCCTGGAACAAGTAACATACAGCTGATGTTCTCTCCCATACACATCTTCTCTGGTATTTCCTTGAAGATGTTCACCAAGGCCTTGTGAACCTGTAAGGAAACTGGTGTGGCTTAAACAACGAAGAGTTTATTTGAGCCAAATTTTAGTAACTGCAGCCCAGGAGGCACCTCCAAGTTACCTTGAGAAGAGCTCTGGAGAAACAAAGAAAAAGTTAGGCATGTAAAGGGAAAAGAACCAATCAGAAAGGGAAGTGGTTACAAAACTATTTGTCTATCATTATGATTGGTTCTAGCATTTTAAGATAGTCTTGGTAGTAAAGGATTGGTTGGAACAGTCTGTGAGACAATCCTCAGCTAGAAATTCTTCATTTTTACAGGAGGTATGTGGAATAACAGTCAACAGACAGTGGGCAGACAGATGGTTGGCAGATGTTAGTTATTATTCTTCCAGGAGGTTGTGACACTTGCGATTGACTAGAAAAGTTTAAAAGTTCGGAGTGTCTTTGGATGTGATCAATTGCAAAAGTTCGAGTTCAAGGTGCCCTCAGTTGAGATGTGCCTGAAGTTCAAGCTAAAATGGCCTCCTGACTCCGTTTAACATTTCCTTGATTAGGCATCTTTTATCAACTTCTTAGAACCTGAGGTTCTAGAGGTTACAGACTGTTAACAGCTAGAAGGGTCTGGAGAGATCAGGTTCCCGTGCCTCCCAAAAAGTCCTGCCCCCGAGTCTGCTCCTCTCCATGGTTTGTCCATCTCCTTTTTTCCCCCTCATGCCTTATATCCAATGCATATGCAATTCCTATTGACTCCACTTTCAAAATACAGCTCTCATCTGATTCCCTCTCACTCACTGCTATCACTCTGGCCCATGCTGCCATTTCCACTTACCTGGATTTAAAATAGAGCCCTATCACAAATCTCCCTGCATCAATCTTACCTTCTTGTAATCAATCAACTACTGTAGCTTGAGTACTTAAAAAAATTAATTATGAAGTCGATCATATCTATGAAAAAGACTATATGATTTAAAGAATAAAATGAACACCCCATAGCCACCCCTCAGCCTTAACAAATGGAATTTACCAGTACTCTAGAAACTCCCTGTATCCTCTCACAAATTGTATTCTTCTGCCTCCCCTCAGAGGTAAGCATGTCCTGAATTTTGTGTTAATCACTTCCTTGCATTGTTTTTTTAAGCAAAAACATATTCCTAAATAATAAATCAATTAGTATTGTTTGTTTTGGATTCATTAATTCTTCTCTGATTTACTTATTTTTCAACATTATGTTTTTTGCTCATCAATGTTGCTGTCTCTTAAAGCTCAAGTGAGTTTATGTAGTTCACCTGCTCACAAGCCTTCAATCGCTGCCCGCCACAGGTAGAAATTAAATCCGATCTTCATGACTGGCCCTTGTTTGCTTCTCTTATCTCATTTCCTCTTTAATCCCCCCCCCCATTTGTTCTGCTCCAGCTATAATGACTTTCTTGTTGTTTTTCCAACAGACCAACATTGTTTCTTCCTTAGAGTCTTTTCATTGGTTGCTCCCTTTGCCTGGAATTCCCTTCCCTCTCTTCACATGACTTGCTTTCTTACTTCATTCAGGTCTTTTCTCAAATGTCACCTCTCAGAGGAATCCTATTTAATTTACTCCATTTAAATACTTCCTGCCACCCCCTATACTATCTATTTGCTTGATTTATTTTTATTCACAACATATTACTGTTTGTCCTTATTAATTTGTTTATGATCAATCTCCCCCATTAAAAAATATGAGGACAACTACCCTGTCTTATTCACCTATCAGGGCCTGGCATATACTAGGCATTCAATAATATTTCTGTATTAATAAATGACTGAATGAATAAATGAATGAATGACAGGAGTATAATCTCCATCAGTACTCCCTTTCAAACCACCCAAATGTACAAATAATCTAAATGTAAACATTATGTTTGCTGTGCAAATGCAGCTTTAAGGTAGATACTTGCCCCTACACTAGAGCCCACCAAGTATAATTGTGCAGACTGTACATTGCACAATGTTAGGAGGCACCATGCATACGTACTAACAGTTTTGGAATGGCACTGTCTCATTACTCACTAGTAATTTTACGTGTTTTACGTGTCTTTAGTTGTTTATAATAGAAAATAGAACCCAAACTGGGACAAACAAAAGAGGAGATTTGTTGGTTTGTGTGTCTGGAAAGTCCAGCGGAAGAGTAGACATCAGTGTGGCTGATCCAGCAGCTCAACGATGCTGTTATCTAGGCTGCACTTTTTTCTGCTCTGTTGCCCAGAGTGTTAGCTCCATTTACAAGTGGATGCCAGCAAACTGGAAGCTGCCTGACTTCTAATTGAAGGCCTATAGGAGAAAAGGCACAGCTTCAGGCCCAGAATTCCAGCAGAATTCCTGACTGGCCTAGATTAGGTGATGTGCAAAGTCTCAAGAAAATGACCATGGTGAAGATAGTTACTCATGCTGCTCAGCTCTTGTTATCCAGGCTCCCTGCAGGCCTGCAGGTGAGGCCAGTCTCCCCAAGTACAGAGTCTGCTAGGCACAGGTGGAAACCTTGGTACTATAAGCTATGGACACTGGGTAGACACCATAAATGTCCAATAAGTCACTCTGCAAGCACTGTATAGGAACTGTGATGTTAAGTGAGATCATAGATCTGGGAGTCATTTAATGAAATGATTAAAATAAACAAGATGTAATGTTTGCTGTGAGTTTTGTAAGCTCTTCTTTTCTAGAGCTAAGAGGAGCTTCTAGGTAATGAGGGCCTGTTGGTTTTCAGACAGATAGTGAAATCTTTGTTTCCAGGAGTCATATCTGAAATTGTGCCCTGGCTGAGTATAAGCTATTGCCTTGCTGGCTAGTTTTTTCCCAGGCTTTAGGAAACTTGGCTGGGAGTGAGGAGGAAAAGAACCTTGTGCTCACTCAGGGTCGGCACTGCCTTTGATGCTGCCTGAGTGGCTGATCTGCATTCCCAGGACAGAGAGGAAAGAACAACTTCAGATTCTGCTTCTTTGGAGCAAAGAAGCTCATAAGGAGATATCAGCAGCCAGAAAGTGGTTATGCCAAGTGTCTGGCAATATCCTGACATTGGGAAAGAAAGCCCTGACCTTGGGGAGGGTATCACTTAGAGAAGCTCAAGCCTCCACCATCTGGCACTCCCTTCTCTGCTGTGGGCCACTTTGTGCCTCTAGAAGGATTTGACATATCATGACACCTGGGTTTCAAAGACGAATTGGAGAAGCAGGAAGGGCTTGCCACCACCGGACTCCATCCCCAGCCCAGCTGAGTGCACGCTGACCAGAGAGACACCCTGCCAGAAAGTCCCGAGATTCGCAGAGACCATGTGCCCTGCAGTGCCAGCACGTGACCAAGCAGGTAGGCCCTGCTGCTACCGGACTCCATCCCCAGCTTGGCCGAGTGCACACCGACCAGAGAGATACCTCCCCAGAGAGGCCCAAGACCCAGGGCAACCACGCACCTGAGGTGCCAGTGGGCGACTGAGCAGACTCTGAGGCAGCCATGCCCAATTGGCAGCCCCAGTGGCATCCTAGCCAGACAATAGTGTCGAACCAGTGGACCATGAAATCTCTTGCCACAATTACTAAACATCAAAAAAAGGATATCAGAAATATGAAAAATCAGAAAGTACACCACCAAAGCATAATAACTCTCAAGCTCTTGATTGTATAGAACAAGAAGCCCTTGAAATGTCTGACAAGGAATTTCGAGTGGTAATTCTAAGGAAACTAAATGAGATACAAGAAAACTCAGCTAGACAACATGATGAAATGAGGAAAAGTATAAAGGACCTGAAAGAAGAAATGTACAAGGAAACCAATGCCCTGAAAAAGAATGTAGCAGAGCTTGCTGAGCTGAGTAAAAAACACAACAGATAGTTTGACCAGCAGGCTTGCAGAAGCAGAAGAGAGAACTACTGACCTTGAAGATGGGCTGTTCGAAATAACACAGGCAGGCAAAAAAAAAAAAAAAAAAAGAAAGAAAGAAAGAAAGAAAGAAAAAAGAATTAAAAACATTCTAGAAAATCTAAGAGAGATATCAGACAACCTTAAGCACTCAAATATCCGAGTCACGGGTATTCCAGAAGGGGAGGAAAAAGGAGATTGCATGGAAAACATATTCAACAAAATAGTCACAGAAAACTTCCCAGGTATAGGAAAAGACACAGATCTTCAGTTTCAAGATGCTCAAAGATCCCCAACTATATTCAACCCAAAAAGGTCTTCTCCAAGACATGTTATAGTCAAATTGGCAAAACTCAAAGACAAAGAGAGAATCTTAAAAGCTGCAAGAGAGAAGCATTAAATCACCTATAAGTGAGCCCCAATCAGAATAACATCAGACTTTTCATCACAAACCCTCAAAGCCAGAAAGAATGGGATGATATATTCAAAAATACTAAAAGCCAGAGATTGCCAGCCAAGAATACTCTACCCCACAAGGCTATCCTTCTGAAATGAAGGGCAAATAGTATATTTCTCAAACAAACAAAAACTGCATGAATTCACTACCACACGACCACTCTTATAAGAAATTCTCAAGGGAGTACTGGGGTTTGGTACTTGAAAAATAACTACCACTGCCATAAAAACTCAAGAAAAATCAAAACACACTAGTAAAATGAAAATGCCAACAAAGAAGAGAGAAAAAAAGTTTAGGTACAACCAAAGGAACCAACAAATACAGAAGAGAAACAGTAAATCAGAAAGAAAGGAACAAAAGACACAAGACATCCAAACAAAAGTCAATAAAATGCTTTACACTTTTCAATAACAACTCTTAATGTAAAAGGATTAAATTCCCCAATCAAAAGATGCAGACTGGCTAACTGGATTAAAAAGGAGGACCCAACTATATGCTGTCTTCAAGAGACCCACCTCACCTATAAAGACTCACAAAGACTAAGAGTGAAAGGATGGAAAAAGATTTACCAGGCAAACAGAAATGAAAAATGAGATGAAGTAGCTATTCTTATATCTGATAAAATAGACTTTAAACTAAAAACCATAAAAAGAGACAATGAGGGCCACTATGTAATGATAAAAGGATTCATCCATCAAGAAGACATAACAATCATAAATATATATGCACCCAATGTCGGAGCAGCCATATTTATAAAGCAAACTCTATTAGACCTAAAGAAGGAAATAGACACTAATCTCATAATAGCAGGGGACCTGAACACCCCACTATCAATATTAGACAGATCATCTAGGCAAAGAATCAGCAGAGAAACACAAGATCTAAACAACATTCTAGACAATTGGACTTGGCAGATACCTACAAAACATTCCATCCAACAACCTCAGAGTATTCATTCTTCTCATTAGCACATGGATCATTCTCCAGGATAGATCATGTTAGGCCACAAATCAAGTCTCAATAAGTTCAAAAAAATTGAAATTATCCCATGTATTTTTTCAGACCACAATGGATTAAAATTAGAAATCAATAACAAATGAAATTCTGGAAACTATACAAACACATGGAAATTAAACAGTACTCTACTTAATGACATATGGGTCCAAGAAGAAATCAAACAGGAAATCAAAAAATTTATTGAAACTAATGAAAAGAATGAGACATCATACCAAAACCTGTGGAATACTGCAAAAGAAGTACAAAGGGGGAAATATATCACATTAAATGCTTACTTCAGAAGAATGGAAAGATGGCAAGTGAACAACCTAATACTTCACCTTAAAGAACTAGAAAAACAAGAACAATCCAACCCAAAGTTAGCAGATGGAAAGAAATCATGAATATCAGAGCAGAACTTAATGAAATTGAAACCCAAAAAACAATACAAAAGATCAATGAATCAAAAAGTTGGTTTTTGAAAAGATAAATAAAATTGGCAAACCATTAGCACGGCTAACTAAAAAGAGGAGAAGACCCAAATAACAAAAATTAGAAATGAAAAAGGTGATATTACAACTGATACAACTGAAATACAAGGAATCATTAGAGACTACTATAAACAACTATATGCCAACAAATTTGAAAATCTGGAGGAAATAGATAAATTTCTGGACACACACAAACTACCAAAACTGAGCCAAGAAGATGTAGAAAACCTGAACAGACCAATAACAATAAAAGAGATTGAAGCTATTATCAGAAGGCTCCCAACACAGAAAAGCCCAGGACCAGATGGATTCACAGCAGAATTCTACCAAACATTCAAAGAGGAATTGACACCAATTCTTTACAAACTATTCCAAAAGACTGAAACAGAGACCATTCTCCCAAACTCATTCTATGAAGCAAACATCACGCTGATACCAAAACCAGGTAAAGATACAACTGGCCACCAAAAAAATAAAATACTTAGAAATAGAGTTAACCAAGGATGTGAAAAATCTCTATAAGGGGAACTACAAACCACTGCTGAGAGAAATTAGGATACAAGAAGATGGAAAGATATCCCATGCTCTTGGATTCAAAGAATTAACATAGTGAAAATGTCCATACTACCCAAAGTGATATACAAATTCAATGCCATCCCCATCAAAATTCCAATGACATTTTTCTCAAAATGGAAAAAAACTATCCAGACATTTATATGGAATAACAAAAGACCATGCATAACCAAAGCAATTCTGAGCAAAATAAAAGTAAAGCGGAGGCATAACACTACCTGACTTTAAACTATACTACAAAGCTATAATAACCAAAACAGCATGGTACTGGCATAAAAACAGACACACTGATCAATGGAATAGAATAGAGAATCCAGAAATCAACCCACACACATACTGCCATCTGATCTTTGACAAAGGCACCAAGCCTATACACTGGGGAAGAGACTGCCTCTTCAGCAAATGGTGCTCAGATAACTGGATATTCATATGCAGGAGAATGAAACTAGACCCATACCTCTCACCATATACTAAAATCAACTCAAAATGGATTAAAGAATGAAATATATACCCTGAAACAATAAAACTTCTTAAAGAAAACATAAGTAGTAGGACTGGGCACAGATTTCATGAATACGACACCAAAAGCATGGGCAAAGGAAAAAGAAATAAATGGGATTATATCAAACTAAAAAGCATCTGCACAGCAAAAGAAACAATTAACAGAGTTAAAAGAAAACCAACAGAGTGGGAGAAAATATTTGCAAATCACACATCTGACAAAGGATTAATATCCAGAATATAAAAGGAACTGAAACAACTTTACAACAAAAAAACAAGTAACCCAATTAAAAAATGGGCAAAAGAGCTAAATGGGCATTTCTCAAAGGAAAATATACAAATGGCCAACAGACACATAAAAAAATGTTCAACATCACTCAGCATTCGGGAAATGCAAATCAAAACTACTCTGAGACACCATCTCACCGCAGTTAGGATGGCTAATATCCAAAAGACTGTGAATGATAAGTGTTGGCAAGGTTCCAGATAAAAGGAACTCTCATACAGTGTTGGTGGGACTGCAAAATGGCGCAGCCTCTATGGAAAATGGTATGGACGTTCCTCAAACAATTGCAGATAGATCTACCATATGACCCAGCTATCCCACTGCTGGGAATATACCCAGAGGAATGTAAATCATCAAGTCGAAGGTATACCTGTTCCCCAATGTTCATTGCAGGACTCTTTACAATAGCTTAGAGTTGGAACCAGCCCAAATATCCATCATCAGATGAGTGGATATGGAAAATGTGGTATATCTACACAATGGAATACTACTCAGCTATAAAAACGAATGAAATACTGCCATTTGCAATGACATGGATGGACCTAGAGAGAATTATATTAAGTGAAATGAGTCAGGCACAGAAAGAGAAATATCACATGTTCTCACTTATTTGTGGGAGCTAAAAATAAATAAATAAATATACAAATAATCTGGGCGGGGGCAGGGAAGAAGACACAACAATTACAATTCCTTGAAGTTGATACGACAAGCGAACAGAAAGGTGGTTGTTGGGAGGGAGGGGGGAGAGGGAGGAGGAAGGGAGGTTTCTATAATGGGCCACGATAATCAACTACATTGTATATCGACAAAATAAAGTTAAATTTAAAAATAAAAAGAGGAGCTGGGGAGTAGGGGTAATGATAAATGTGATGGAAAGGAGGGGAAAGAATGGCAGGAGCACATGGGAGCATGTGCGTGTGTGTGTGTGTGTGTGTGTGTGCGCGCGTGTGTGTGTGTGTGTGCGTGATATGATTGGACCAGTAGAAATGAATCAACAAATGACTTCTTAGGGACTACCTCTAGGCATATTCTAGAAAGTTCCCTGGCCTGCTGCAGCCCCTTAGTCCTCTGAAGAAGCTGGTCTGCAGGTCTGAGTCACCTGGACCTTAAGTTCCTAGCAGTGCAAACAGTGCGGGGCAGATGGAGCATAGTTGCCTGCTGTACACCACCACAAAGCTGGGGGGTGGGCCTGCCTCCCCAGGCTCAGCCAGAAAGTTCAAACATGTCACCAGCCACAGACTCCCACTAATGCCTGCAGGACTTGAGTTATAAGGACGGGAACTCTCTCAAGTTAGTGGAGATACAGGAGAAACTTCTGGGCCTCCACGTAGCATGCATGGCTGTGTGTTAAGCGGTCTGGAAAGTTGTCAGACCGCTGTCCTCTGTACCTCCGGTTCTTTCTGCACTTCTACTCCAGCCTCCACCCTGCAAACAGCTTTCTCCACCCTCCCATAAATTGAGCATGCATACCATCACATGCATGGTACACAATAGTGTGACTCCGATTTCAGCTTGATGTTACAGCTCCAGCACTTAAGATCCTCTGAGTACACTTCCTGCACCTCTAAGTTAGTTAGTGAGAGAGAGAGACAGAGACAGAGACAGAGACAGAGAGAAGTAAATGTGGCCTCTTAGGCCCATCTGTTCAGGATGGGAAATTGGGTAAGGTTGTCATGCAATATATTTGGGGCATACTTATACCGAAAATTGATTTCTTCCTTATCTGAAATTCAGATTTAGCTGGGTGATCTATATTTTTATCATATGGGGGGCACTTTGAAGGAGTCTGCTATGGGAGCCAAGGAAGTGATAATGAAATGATAAAACAGTTCCTTTTTTTGTCTTTCAACCAGGGCTCAAATATCAACTTTGCCATTTTATAATAAGTGTTAATCATATAATCTTCTGAATGTTAGCTTCTAAATGGGAATAATTGCCTAATTAAATTAAAATAATTATATAAAATAATTATTTACATCCTACTTTATTCCAAAATAAAATATGAAATGGAATGAAAAATAAAGCTTATATGAATGTGCCACAATTTTGACCCCGTGTGGGGCCAGACTGAAGATAATATCAAATGTATTAGTTTGTTTCTGTTGCTTATAACAGAAGTGTTAGGATTGGGTAATTTATAAAGAAACAGTATTTTTTGCCCACAGTTTCAGAAGCTGGGAAGTCCAAAATCCAGGGAACACATTTGGTGACAGCCTTGTTGTTGGGTTGTGACTCTTCACAGCAAAGCAAGGTGTCACATGGCAGATGGCAGAAGCAGAGAGAGAGAGCTTCTCCTTGCTCTACTTGTAAAGTCATTAGAAACATGCCAGTGACCACCATTAAACCATCAATAGATTAATCCACTCACTAGAGCATGGTGCTCACAATCTAATCACCTCTTCAAGTCCTGACATTCAATTACTGGAATAGGATTTCCCACTCTCTTAAGAATGTCACAGTGGGGATCAAGCTTCAGTGAGTTTGGGGGGGACAACCAATCCACAGCATCAGGTAAAGTAAGTAAAGCTCCTGACAAACAGCAGAGATTCAGTAATTTTTAGTTCCACTGGAAGTTTCACTTTCTCCTCTGCTTTGATCCACCCTTATATAATGAGTAATCCCTTGTCTGCACCATTTTTTTTTTCCCCTGGGAGCTTCTAATCAGTAACTTGAGAAATACCAATGAATTGTAAATAACGTATTTATGGAATGATGGCAACCACTTTTTAAAAATATTTGGATAAGAATTACAAAGAAAATGCAAGAAATGTTAACATAATGCAATTATTAGGGTTTTTTTTCTTTTTAATTTCATTTATGGTTAATATAATGTTTTATGTATAGTAACTATGAATTATAAACCTTTCTGGCGGGCACTGTAGAAATCTGTAGTGTTTGTTCAGAAAAAGTCTTTCGTGTGCTCCAGTTGTTTATTGCTCTATTTGGAAAAAAGTTTGCAGCACTTTCTGCCAGACAATAGCAGCTGATTTGATAAATAAATATGAAGACAATTGGCAAGCAATGCCATTATTTACAAAAAAGACAGACCTGGAAGTCCTAAGTCCAGGATCTGGAACAAGGCACATGAGGACATCGCTCCTGAGGCAGTTTATAAAATCTGAGCCAGCACAGGCTGCAAGGTGAGAGGCGTCACATTTCAATCTCTCCATTACAGGAAAGGCAGTGGTTTGGCTGGGAGTTAGGGACAGCCTAAGGCAGGGACTCAAACAACAGCAGGAGTTGTTTTCTTTGTCTCACGGTTCTGGTGAGAATAAATGAGTTGATGTAGATAGTGCTTAAAATAGGCAGGTACAGAGCAAGCCCTATATAGGTATTAGCTATTATTATTATTACCTCTGTTTCTGACTTCATGTCTACCTTATTTTCTGGTGAGAATTGCTTTTTCCACACAGCAGGAAATACAGCTGCTGATAGATTTTAGGGCTTATATGTTATCATTTTCTTCACTGGAAAATGTTTGTCTCAGTTTCTAAATCCAGTTAAAAAAATGCCACAGGTACAAGGATAAGTCAGAACTAAACCAACATTTGCAGGGATTGAAGGGCAGGTCCAAATCAACTGGGTGACCAATGATATCTTAACCCG
>NW_007739201.1:4783-6417 GCF_000696425.1 Galeopterus variegatus | reverse complement strand
TTTCTAAATCCAGTTAAAAAAATGCCACAGGTACAAGGATAAGTCAGAACTAAACCAACATTTGCAGGGATTGAAGGGCAGGTCCAAATCAACTGGGTGACCAATGATATCTTAACCCGTGAATCTGTATTAAGGTGACTGATAACTAATGTCACTTGGCACCTGGCAAAAGCAAACAAAAATGCTCTCTGGAGGAAAATAAAATCATTGTGAGCTTTAAAATATTACTCAAAAGAATTTCTTCAAATACTATGTCTGGCACATAATCAATGATCGCCAGGCATTTGAGACAGTAGAACAAACATCAGCAGAAACAACAGATAATAGAGACAGACATCAAGGGCTCTAGATATTTGAGTTATTTGACACACACTTTAAAATAAACTATACTTATGTTCACAGAAATAAAACACAAGTTTGAAATTTTGGCCAGGAGCAGGAAACTATAAAAAGTTACATAAGCATTTTGAAAGAACTTCTGTGTTTTGATGGGTTGAAATAACTGACAGCAGACCAGCACTCCCAGCTAGCACAACTAGAAAACGTGAATACAATTCAAAAGCCATCTCTGTAAGGCAGTGTGAATCTGCCAAGGCAGTGAGAATTTGTGGGCCTAAGACTCCAGAGAAGGAAGAACCTTGGAGAAGTGAGCTGACATCCACAGCCACTTTTAACCTGGAGGCACGTGGACATTCTGAGTGTGGTAAAGAGGCTGAGAGTCTGGTGAAGTGTCTCATGCACAGTTTGGGAGACTGCTGCAAGAGAACAAAGAATCCAGCAGAACTTTTGGCAGAAACGTGTGAGGCCAAGAACCCATAGCTGATTTTTCCTTCAAGACATTGGCTTGTCCTAGGAATACGTGGGATAGAAGGTACAAAATCTAAGGGAGAAAACTTTTGAAAAGCAGAGGCTGGTTTTTCAACAATTCTATGAGGCAAGTTTAGAGTCTGGGGACACTGGGGAAAGAGGTCTTGAAAATACACAAGGCTCTTAGCTGAAAAGCCTGGAGAACCAATGGCAGATGTTCCTAATTGGATTAAAGTGATAAATAACCACTCTATGTTCCCAGTGGAGGGTAAACCCTTTCTAGAGGAAGATTACATCATCTGGAGTTTCAACGAAGTTATATACACAATATCTGATAATAAATAAAAATTATTAGGCATGTCAAAGATGGGATGCTAAGGCTAAAAACCAAGAGAAACAGATCCACAGGTGATCAAAATGTTAGAGTTAGCCAACAAGGACTTAAAAAGAAACATGATTTATATACATGGAGAAATGAAGAAAACAGATGAAAAGATGGAAGTTTTCCTTAGGAAATTGGAATACAAGAATAATTAAGTTAAAATTCTAGAACTGAAAAATATTGCAAAAGAACTAAATAAAATTTTAGAACTTTAAAATAAAATTAATAATTCAGCAGTTGTGTTTGACAGTAGGTTAGACACCACTGAATAGAAAATTAAATAACTAAAAGATAGGTCAGAAGAAATTTACAGATAAAACACTGGGAGAAAAAAGGATGAAAAATACAAAAGAGAAGGTAAGCTATATAGTGGAGACAGTGGGAAGGTATACTATATGCTTTTTAGAAGGGTGAAGGAAGGGGAAAAAGGAGAGATGCAGTATTT